>NW_007732496.1:68193-74818 GCF_000696425.1 Galeopterus variegatus | reverse complement strand
CACCAATAAGTGAGAACATGTGATATTTCTCTTTCTGTGCCTGACTCATTTCACTTAATATAATTCTCTCTAGGTCCATCCATGTTGTTGCAAATGGCAGTATTTCATTCTTTTTTATAGCAGAGTAGTATTCCATTGTGTAGATATACCACAATTTCCTTATCTACTCATCTGATGATGGACATTTGGGCTGGTTCCAACTCTTGGCTATTTAAAGAGTGCTGCAATGAACATTGGGGAACAGGCATACCTTCAACTTGATGATTTCCATTCCTCTGGGTATATTCCCAGCAGTGGGATAGCTGGGTCATATGGTAGATCTATCTGCCATTGTTTGAGGAACCTCCGAACCATTTTCCATAGAGGCTGCACCATTTGGTGGTCCCACCAACAATGTATGAGAGTTTCTTTTTCTCCACAACCTCACCAGCATTTATCATTCACAGTCTCGATTGTAATTTCCTTTTAAATGTAAAGAAGGAAATAAAGAACACGAGTTATTAGTAGACATTTTATGACAATTTGAGAAAGAGAGGGAAGGAGGGAGGGAAGAAGGGGAAGAAGGAGCATATATTTAAGGGAAAAAGGTAAAATAAAAAGAGGAAAAAATATGAAATGAAGACAGCAATGATTTATGAGAGAGAAATCTAACCATTTATCGCCTACCTGGTGTAGGCAAATTTCTAATGTTTGCCATTATTTTCTTTTCTCATCCAAAGCGTTGTTTAAAATGACATTCTTTATTGGACCAGCTCATTCACAACCACCTTTTCCTCCCCATTTCCAGGAGCTCATGTCCTGGGAAGCTAAAACAATTATGTTTCTCTTCCTTTCCTTACAGATGCACTTTCTTTATTTTTTGTACATGAAGATATAATCCCTTGCCATGGCATCCTCCATGTAATACAACTAGAGCTTTGTTCACAGCTCCTGTTTTCTAAATGTACACATAAAATTTTAATCTTTGGAAGTCATTAGAACATTATGTAAACATTTAAGAAAACGATCCAGGATCGGTGTATCTATGGCTGTGTATGGAGGAAAGTTGTTGGTCAGGCACTGTTAGAAAAAAGCAAGTCAATTGCAGATATCAATTAATTTAAGTTATTATGAGAAGACTCTGGTGAAACAGCAATTAAGGGAGGCAAAGAATAAAAAAAATAAACTTTTACTGAATGAAAATATTTATTACTATTGTTATCAATGTTTGCAGTTCCTTCTATTTGTTTTATATATATTTTAAAATGATCAGCTTTTTTCAGTATTCACTTAGCTGGTTATCCTTTGTTCATTTCCAAATATCACCATTTGGTCAATTCTTATATTTCATATCATTTTTTTCTTTCCCTCCAAAATAATCTCTTTTGAATTTGACAACCATATAGTTTTGTTTATCCGAGCACGTAGAATTTGGGGTGTGTATCTCATATCCTTCCAGTGTTTTTTTTTTATACTATCAATATTTGTTTTTGATAATTTTCTTTCCAACAATACTCCTTTTATTTTTTTTAACTAAACAAGTTCAGTCTTAGACTGAAATAGTCACATGTTCTACCAACAAGAGATTATAAAATAATATATTAATTCTACTTTCTTAGACTAGTCAAAACAATATGGTTCTCATATTTCTGGTGGCAAAATGAAAATAAAAGTTTACACTAAAAAATTGATCCCTGGAGAATGAATGTCTGCCTATATGTGGGCTCTGAGGAGATCTGAGAATTTGGGTAATAAAATGCTCCAGATGCATATATGATGACTTCATTGTAGAGAATATTTTTTTTTCAGTGCTTAGTCATTGAGTGTCCTCCTTTTTTAATCATAGTTATCAGTTGAAAAAAAGCTGCAATATAGTTCTCAATTAAAATTCATGCAAATAGAGAGGAAAGACAGAGCAGGTATAAATCAGAAGCTGCAATTGTGAATGTAATGGAATGATGAATAATCATAAATCTAGATTGTAAGATGTCCACTTGTCTTAACTGAATTTATTAGACAATGGAAAACAATATATTTTTCAAACATCCTATATTTCTGAGCTCAAAGGTACATAGCAACTTGGATTGTTGACCGAACATCTTCTTACCAACTGACTTTGACCTTAGAGCAAATCCATACTCCGCTTATTTTAATAGCCTTTAAATTTGTTCTTATATGGAAAAAAAATGTATTCATAGTCATAAAATAACAATATCACATCCATTTCAATACAAATACTCTGCTCCCACTCTGCCCCAGGATTGTCATTGAACTTGAAAGGAAACGACATTTAAAATTCTTTAGGTAGAATTGACACGCTATTTCCAGTGTTATCAAAACTCTTCATTTTCGGTCTTTCAAATCAATTTAAGTTTTATGTAGCCATTAATATCAATATGTACTTACACATTCATATGCACACATATACGTATATGTTTTATAGCCTTCTCATTCTGAGTTAATATGGCATGAATATGTGCATTTAAATAAACATTTTTTTCAGAGCATGTTTTTTAATTGTTTCATGATTCTCAGTTAAAAATTTATGGGTCATGTCTACATTTTAGCACTCTAATACCTTACTTCTGATTACATATATTATTTCCACTCTCTTACTTTTATAAATAGTATTTCAATTTGCATTTTGTGCATACATTTTTGCACTAAGCTCAGCTTGCTTCTTTAGAGATGGCTTGATGAATGTGCTGATTATTTTTTTTTGTTTTTTCCTAAAACCCATCTGCTGCCCTTTTGTGTTGTGCCTGGTGCCTGGCAGGGTCACCCTCATGAGCTTTACCACTTGGCACCCTAGTTTTCCACTGGTTTTTCCAATGGGAGGCACTGGCTCTGGCAGATTCACTGGTGAGAGAAGGGAGAAGTCACGGTGTTTATTCTACATTGCTCCACACCTGCTACTGACTGGCCTCGGGTCTGACAGTGGCTGAGTTCTGTGGTTTAATCTCCTCTCCTTTTCCTTCCCACTTGGGTTTCATCAGTCACTCGACTTATCCCTTCTCTCTTAGAGATGGAAATGGCTTCCTCATGTTGCCAGTCTCTAAATGCTTCACCACACATTGGTTTTCGTACCCTGGCCTCACACAGGGAAATGTCACCTTCATTAATCTCTCCTCATTTACATCCTTTGAATGAGTCATGTATTTTCTGCCTGAAATTGATAAAATAGGCAAAGAGATATGGTAATTCTTTAAGCATTTGATATATATTGTCACATTTTTCTTCACAGTTTAAATTATCTCTATAACTATCCCTATAACTTTTAGTTATCTCTGTAACCTATAGTTATACCTGTAACTTTCTAACACTGGGTTTGCCGGTTTTAATTATTGCCAACATGGCAGGCAAAACAGAACATAATGCAGCATTTTGATTGTTACTTATTATAAATGTTAAAGTGTATGTGTTTTGTAGATCAAATAACTATGTAGCTAAATGTCTATACTTTCAACTCAAGCACGAACTAGCTATAAGGACCAAGGCAAGACCCCTGTTCTTTTAAAATCTTTAAGCCTTTCTTTTTAATCATCTGTGAGCCTGATATAATAATAAAGTGATTGGATTAGACCACTATGGTTCCTTCTTACTTTAAGCCTGTGAACTCTTACATCTCCAGCAGTAACTACAGGATAGAAAAAAATCATACATAGTTTGATAAAGCATAACTGATAAAGCAAAATCCACTTCATGTCTTAAGTGACTGAGTCATTTGTATGGCAACTTTACCTTTTATTTTCTCCAAAGACTGATAAATACCATGATGTGTGTTTTATCTATAGTAATACACTTCACCAGAGAATTATTTGTGCAATGCTAAAGGAAGTAGACTTAACCTTTTACTAAGTTAAGAGTGAAATTCTGTTACCCCAAAACAGCCATGCTAATAACAGAAATGGAATTTCATAGCCCTATCAATTCACATTTATTTATTGCTTTCCTGAACTCTTTTATTAGCAAATTTCATTTTGATATCTCTAAGTTATCAGGAAAGGGCTAGAAACACTGTTTGAAATCAAGTACCTCACTTCATCTAATACTATAAATCCCATTATTTTTCTTAGCAGAGGACTGAACTCTTTTATTAGCAAATTTCATTTTGATATCTCTAAGTTATCAGGAAAGGGCTAGAAACACTATTTGAAATCAAGTACCTCACTTCATCTAATACTATAAATCCCATTATTTTTCTTAGCAGAGGGAACTTTATAGGACTTTAAAAAGGCTAGGGGTCTTGTGACATACAGAGGAAATGGAATATTTCTTGGAAGATGAGGAGCGTGAACCTCAGAAGTAGCTCATTTGTACTGAAGGTAATGGTGTGTGAGAGAGGTAATGCTAGGGCATTTGAGAGGTTCAGTGAAGTGGAAAAGGTAGAGACAGAGCTTACATATTTTCTGCAAATGTGTAAAATTTGCAACATAAGGACAAAAGCTGGGAAGAGCACAGAGTATAATGTGCTTGCTTTGCATATGCCATGATGTTATTGAGTCACCTTCAACAGGTCTGCTGCTTTGAGTTGTTGGGGTAATGGATTCTTCCCACCCTCCATGAGCAGGAACACGGGTTTATGAGACATCTGTGTAAGGTTAGGAGGGCAGCTGAAAGCTATAGAACAGAATGGAACTAACAGACTTATGCACAAATTAAACTTGTAAGTGTGGTGGCATCGTGCTCTGCTGAAACACTGTGCAACCAGAGCTAACAAAGAAAAAGAAAAGTCTTTAGGGAGATGGATGATTTGGAGAGATTAATGAATACTTGAGAGACTGGGAAATTGACTAGCAATATTTCTATGCATTATATACAAGAAAAATAATGTACAGAAATATCATAACATATTTCAAAAGGACATGGAGATGTTTAAACATGCATCTAGGCTTTTATGTTTAGGAAAGTGGATTTTAAAATGTTTTTTTCTAACACTTAAAAGAGAATCTGTCATTGAAGCAAATTATCACTGAGACAACAACAACAAAAGTCAAGAAACATGGAAGAAAGGGAAGAAAAGTAAAAAGTGCAAGGGCTCTCCCACAGAAACCTCAGGTGAGTGAAAGAGTCGGGCAGAAGGCAGGCCCTGTGCTTGGTGGAAGCTGGCCAACTTGGCCAGAACTGGCCAGAGATCCTCGACCCTTTGGCTCTCTTGGGAGACTGCAAAGGTCTGTCAGCTCATCCATTCAGATAATTAGCAGAAGATAGTATTTCTCTGTTCCATCTGCTTGCATTTTTCCTAATAATTGGCACACTGAATAATGCTCCCGAGTCCTTCACCTCTCTGTCACTACAACTGAACACATCTCTAGGGAATGCCCAAAGACTGAGAACACTCAGGCACCTTAGTCCTCCTGTGTGAGAGGCATGCATAAAAGTATGAGACCATCACCACGTCGAGAGGTGCATCAGGGTTCAGAAGGCATGAAGTGGGAAAGATCATTTCACTTTGAAATCCACAGCCTACAGCCCTAACCACAGACAGCTGTCTTGCAAATACAGGATTTAGTAACCGTGAATCTTTCAGAAAGGGGGAGTGCAAAACCGTGTACTAAATCAGAAATCAACTCTAAGACACTGCCTTACCATGGTCGGTTGGGAGTATAATATATATTTTTTAAAAAAATTCTGTAGCTGCACTCTTGTGTATATTAGAGTATGGATTTCTCCAGACAGGGACCATACCTCTGCCTTCCTCTGCATGGAACCTAGTGCAGTACAATGCACAATGGCACACTCGATTAAATCCAGTTGACTGGCCAACTGGAAGTGCTTCCAACCAGTGAAGAATGGAATGAATAGAAGCAGAGAGAAGATGTGTTTGCATTTTGAAATGAATGTTAAATTACCTTTTCAACTCAAAAGTCCCTTCTCACTTTTTTTCTATTTGAGGCTGTGAGCTGAATCCCAATAGAAAAAAATGCCTCAAACCTACCTAAGCATTCACTCACTCAGTGTGTTTTATTGAGTATCTACCATGTGCCAGGGCAGGAGAAGCCTGATTGACTCCATTTCCGCAAGGCAACCACTATATTTTTGAGGTGTTGTGTGCCTTAATATATTATCAATACAGATACATTCAAAAGTAAGCTAGTAATAATTAATATTAGCTGCTAGTTTCTATGACATTTAGAAGATTTATTATTAATAAATTATGAGAGGATGTGGTTATTAAGAAAACTAAATTTAGTCTCCTGAAGATACATATTTTTACTGAAAATTCATTCTACTAAAGATGCATTTTTTTTCTTCAAAGGGCTATTAAGTGATAGAATTGGGAATAGAACTTAGGTTTTAAGATATGTTGTCAAATGTTTTTCTTCTGTTATTTCTACTTTCTGTGACATAAAAATGGTGCTACTATTTACTTCATGAAAAGAATAATTTTATTTTATATTAAAAAAGATTCTCTTAAACATTAATTTTATCTTGCAATTAAGATGTGATAGGATTTAGAAACATCTCTGCATTGCAAAGTAATGTATTGCTGAGTCTATAACAAAGATAAATGAAATAAAACATGATAAATGTATTTCAATGGTCAATTTAAATACTATATACAATGTTTAATAAATTTAATCTACTAATAAAAACACATCATTTGTGGATTTGTATTTCATTTAAGTTTTAACTCCTTTTAAAA
>NW_007732496.1:65288-67521 GCF_000696425.1 Galeopterus variegatus | reverse complement strand
AGATGTGATAGGATTTAGAAACATCTCTGCATTGCAAAGTAATGTATTGCTGAGTCTATAACAAAGATAAATGAAATAAAACATGATAAATGTATTTCAATGGTCAATTTAAATACTATATACAATGTTTAATAAATTTAATCCACTAATAAAAACACATCATTTGTGGATTTGTATTTCATTTAAGTTTTAACTCCTTTTAAAAGTAAAATTCCAAAGAAAAAAGTAATTTTCAGTATAGAATGAAAGCAACCAGTGGACAAAGTTGTGTATTTTATAAAAATCTATTTTCTCATCAAATTATCTGAGCTTTTTTCTGAACATCTCTTTTTTATAAAACTCCCGAAAATGAAGTTGACATATTATTGAGATATATATGTCATTTTAAAATGCATTAGGTGTTTCTGTAAGTTTGAGTTCAAAACTGATGTCACTGCTTTATGCTACCTTTATAAGCCCATTGTGCAACAAAGCTGGATTGCATTTTAAAACTTGATGTTCTTACAAAAATCAATGTTTCCAACGCTTTATTTTGTAAATAAGTATAATGAGGCATAAAAAGCTTAAGAAATCAGCCAATATCACAGACCTAGGTCTGGAACTTGGGTCTTGAGGACCCACATTAGAGTGTCATCACTCACAGGCTGAGGGCTGTTTGACAGCTGTCTCCCTGGAGTAAAAGCCTTGAATTGTACCGTATGATAAATTCCATGGAAAAAATATTTCTACCCATGCTGATTTCAAGGGACCATCATGAAATCACTGAATGAGGAGTTGCAAAGAGAAGTGCAGTAGCTCACCATTTTACATTATTTTCTCCATACTGGTAAAATAGATGTAAATAACCTCAAGAGCACAGGTGATTTTTAAAAATTGTTTATGAATATTTGTGAGATACAAAGTTGATTGTCACCCCTCATGCCCATGATGTGAGGTCCAGATTCATACTGGCAGCATACCCATTACCACAAATTGCATTTGTACCCCGTGTNCTCAACATAAGTTTCTCCAGGCTCATCCATGTTGTTGCAAATGGGAGAATTTCATTATTTTCTATGGCAGAGTAGTATTCCATGGTGTATATAGTAAAACATTTAAAATTAAGAATTGATGAGATTTGAGTATTTATTATCTTTGTTTTTGATACAATTTATTAAAGAGTAAATTCATTTAATTTAATAACTGCTGTGTTTAACAAATGGCTCACTGAGTTTTGAATATTTAACATTTGGATCAATTGGCTCTTGCGTGTTGGTACAAGCTGCTGCCAGAGCACCACTAAATCACCAAAGAATATGATGAGTCATTTTGGTTGGTTGAAAATGTTTTCATTGTGACTCTTCTCAGTTTTATGTTTTACGTAGTGTTTATGTGTGTGTATGTATGTGTGTGTGAGAGAACAAGTAATAGGCCATGAAATGGTTTAATACCTATATCAAATCTGTTACAACTGAGAGCATAAATTACAGGACTGTAATTAAATTTTATAACATTTCATGACNTCTGTTACAACTGAGAGCATAAATTACAGGACTGTAATTAAATTTTATAACATTTCATGACATTCCTGAAAAATAGTCACTTTCTTAACATTTTTTAACCTATGCACATTTTAAAAGAAGTAAATATAACCATTTCATTCCCTTTGCTCCTGGCTCTCTGGAGATTCTCAACAGTGTTCAGTCCATACAAACATTGGCTGAGATTTAATCCATTTTTCACATGAAAAACTTTTGCCAATTAAGTATAATACATATACTATAGAATCATTGGCACACGAGAATGCAATTATGTTTAATAGTGAATCTATAACCATATTGTCATTAATGTTGTTAACCAAGTATTAACGTCATTTTATTTTATGAACTACATTCTTTTTCCAGATTCTATTTTGTTGTGATTATTTTGTCCTGAGTGGAAACATTCAATTATGTGGGTGTTGTTTGATTAATGTGGTTAAAAGTTGACACTAGGTAAACTGAGAATGGTGTGGGGGATTGTATACAAGTAGCTAGTATCAAAGCAGAAAAGAAATTTGTAATGATGAAAGGCCAGTAGAAGAATGGATTAAGGCAACAACAAAAGCCATCATTAATACTGAGCCTCAAATACAGGTACAGAGAAAGAAATATTATTCAGGGCTGTAGGTGTAGTGTTAACATGCAAGTCAACACTCCTGGGTAACTCACTTTCTATATACTATGGAACAGTTGAGCGTCAGTAAGTAGGTTTG
>NW_007732496.1:60636-64114 GCF_000696425.1 Galeopterus variegatus | reverse complement strand
ACCCTGATAAAGAGGCAATATAGTGTGTGGGGGAGAGGATATAGGAAAAGAAAAGAGAATCTTTCATTAGTTATTCTCAACTAATGGTAGAATAGAACTTTCTCTCCAAAGACAGGTAAAAGAGAGATCAGCCTCTACCTCCACCTCCTGTGGGATTCTGGATAGAAACCAGACACACGATCCAGCAGGAACAATGCATTTTTAAGTGGGAACAGGGTTAGATAGCAATCATGAATGAAAGGAAAACAATCAGCAAGACAAACTTTTACAAAGGCTGGTCCTCTTTACGTGGCTAGTTTTGATTTTACCTATTCGAAGAAAGTTTATATCTATTTAACAGTCTTCTTTTCATATTTCTCAGACTATTCAGATCATAAAATATGTATTAGAAACATATTGACCACAGAATCAAGCAACACACACACACACAGCTCACACACACACTTTCATTTTATATTATGAAATGTAATGAATGGGTGGTTTACAAGTATGCTGGGATAGATTAACACATGAGAGAAAAATTACAGAAGACATCCACTAGGTGGCGAGTGTGCTATGCAGTGTCCAGCTCACCTAGTGAAGGTGGAGCTGTTTCATCTCATACTTCAGGGGATCATATCAGATTGTTTTGTGGCCAAACAGATGTCTGGAGTAGATTTTAGAAGCCAGATAAGAGTTTTCAATCACTAGAGAGTAACTTACCTTGTGAATTGGATGACTTCCTCAAACACTAAGCAGCACGAAGGGCTATTTATTAGATCATTATCTGTGTTAATACCACTGGTCACTGCTGTCTTGTTTTTCATCTAAATTCTGTTCAAGTAGCTCTCCCAGTACCATGCAATCTGGAGTTAAGAGCTCTTTCCTGGACTGCAGTTTCTTTCCTGTAATTTTCCTAGGTAGTAAGTACTGTTAATCAACCAAACAGACCTGAGATCCTCTTCCCTTGGCACTTGACAAGTCTTTGTTCTCTCTTTACAGTCTTTGTGGAGTACCACATTTTAAGCACTACATACAGAGGATTCATAATTGCAGGGCTGGAAGATCAGGTGATATGGGTATATACCGTAGGCAAAGTTACTCTACAATGGGGCTTCTGCCTTAGAAAACGTCTCATTTATGAACCCTTTTGTGGGGGGAGAGTAATTTGCATTAATTTGATGAACCAATTAGACAAAGTTTAATAGTGATCTTTAGACTTAAGTACGTTTTCTTCCAACTTGACTTAGTTAACAAGAATTGTTTCCTTCCCAGTTTACAATAAACTCTAATCATCAATCTTGTACCTTTTATTTTTCTTTACCTCTTTCTTAGTGTATAAAAGAAAAATTACAAAAGTAACATGATCGTTATCTAGTAATCCTGATTTTTTTTCAAATATCATCAATTATTTCTATTAATCGCAATCAAATTATTCCTAGCTCTCTTTCTAAAGTTCATTAAGATGTTTCACATTGTGATTTCTGATTGACTTTAATCTTATACCAAACATTATAGAAGAGTCAGAACATAAAGAAAAAAGATCATTTGGAAAATCAAGGTAGAAAAATATTTATGTTAGCTATTAAATTAAAATTATGTCCACATAAATTTAATGAACAACTAATAGAAATAAAAGAGCATCTTTTGTCTTAAATCAGTTCTCCTAAAATGCCAATTATTCCTTGGGAATTGCAGTGGATTGAGTTATGTCCAGCCAGAACTCACTGAAGCTTTATGTCCCTCAAGTTTTACATCCCCAAAGTTTTATGTATTGGAAACTTGGCCCGTACTGTGACTTTTAAGAGGGTGAGAAATCCTATCATGATAACTGAAAGGTGGGGCCTTGAAGATGTGATTGGATTGTAGGACTGTGCAGCAGTGAATAGATTAATAATGGTGGTCAGGGGTGTGGTTTGGAGGGCTTTAAAAAGAGTGCATGAAGAGGTTAGCTCTCTCTTCTTTCTCTCTCTGCTCTGCCATTTTCACAATGTGACACCCTGCCATCACTGTCACCACCACCAAGAACTTTATTAGCAGTGTTCCCTGGACTTTGGACTTCTTAGCCTTAGAAACGTAAGCAATAAACTTTGTTTTCTTACAAATCACCCAGTTATGAGTATTTTGTTATAAGCAACAGAAACAGACTAACATAGCACCACCACCAAGAACTTTATTAGCAGTGTTCCCTGGACTTTGGACTTCTTAGCCTTAGAAATGTAAGCAATAAACTTTGTTTTCTTACAAATCACCCAGTTATGAGTATTTTGTTATAAGCAACAGAAACAGACTAACATACGAGTGCTCTGATTTACCTGCCCTTCCTCCTTTGACGATGTATTCATTTCCTCAAGGATTTCGATTCTGTCAAATTGAAACGTAATGTGATAACTCACATTAATTTACTAATAACTCATAAACTCCTATTTTTTCCTTGAAAGGATTTATTTAGGAATAAAGAAATTCTTTAGAAGGAATTTTCAGTGACGGCATCTCAGGCAATAACCAGGGCATTCTTTGCCATCCCGGTGTCATTACAGTTGGCAGCCAGACAGCCAAGGTGCATGCTCTTCTAGAGATTATCCATAATGAGAGGCTTAGAGCAGTGTGGTGAAGAGAAAGGCAGCCGGTCAGAATCCTGGCTCTACCCCTTACTAGCAAAAACTAAAAAACTTATTGTGCAAAACAAAAAACTACTTGTGAAGAAATAGTGTTTTTTCATAAGGTTCTTAATATCTCTGAACCTCTGCTTCCTAGCCTGTTAAAAGGCAGGTGCGGGGAGGGAGGGCAGGTGATAATAATAATTAATACACAGAGGTGATGGGGTTTTAAATGAAATAGTATGTTTATTTAATACTTTGCTTGGTACAAAGTAAGTTCTGAATCAATAGGTGCATTATCAACTACTTTTCTTTCTGTGATGAATATGGGTCAGACAGATCACTAAGAAGAGAAAAGCTTGTCATTGAATCATGAAATATTTGAAAATTATCTTTAAGACTATTTAGATAAAATATTTTTTTCAGTACCCCCCACTTTAGTCATTTGAGACTTCTCTAAATATATCAAAAACTTAATATGAAGAAAATATAATTTGAATATTAGTTGCACATTTAAAAATATAAGATATAGTCTAATATCTTTAAAAAACATAGAAAATATTTCTATTGTGTATTATACATTAATTTCTAAATATTTTTAAATAATTGTAATCAAATGACATTAAATGTTATGAAAATAGACCTCAGGAGTATGTTTTTATAATAGTTAATATTATAGCAAAAAATTATTTTACAAATAAAAATTTGTTAAAAGGTAATACATGTACCTAGAAACATTCTATAGACAAATAAGAATCTTAGTTAGTCAATAAAATCATCACTTAATTAATTATCTAGTATAAGTGCATTAAGTGATTATAAGTTGTATAAAGCTTTGCATTTATCCAGATTGCTTCCTAGGACCTAGCTACTGCTTATTTAATGAGTATTACCTTTTA
>NW_007732496.1:58746-59525 GCF_000696425.1 Galeopterus variegatus | reverse complement strand
TTGGCCTGTAAGCAGAGAGAAGAAGAAAAAGACAGTGTGAGAAAAGGCTAAAGGAGAGACACTGGACCAAGAAAGAAAAGCTTTCATTCCTGATCGCTTTCATGGTCTTATTTCCAGTCTTCCTGAAGAGGCTGTATTTCCCTTTCCTTTCAGTTCTATGAATACTCAATATATCCCAGTAGCATATTTTTCTATTTCTGCCTCAGCTAACTGAAGTGGTTTTCTGCTTCAGGCAACTTTATGTGTGTTTCTCATATCTGTATATAAGTATATTATATTTCTTAGGACTATATTGCAGCATTAGAAACACATAGTATCTCTAAAACAAACCATTTTAAAAGCATATTATACTAGGCTCATGATACAAAAACCCTTTAAACATTACTCTTATGATGAAGTACTGAAAATAACGTTTCTTAGACAACAACACTGTATAGCTACAACTCCCTCTTATTCTCATTTAATTACGTCCTCAATAAAAGCACAGTACAAATCATTGCCAAAACAATTATTTAATGAAAAATCAAACTTACCTAATAATAGCAGTTGGTTCAGATTTTTCTGAGGAATTATCTACTTAATTTTTATAGTATACTTTAGCTTTTATTAATTTTATATCGATAAAAAAGATTTATGAAGGGCTGATGCTTAATTTAACTTATTACATAAAAGATGATATTACTCATCACACTGGATATTGTGATTTATATCCAAAAAGACTGTTATAGATTTGGAATAAAAATCATAATTATTATTAAGTAATATTTTTTTACATGGCT
>NW_007732496.1:56045-57042 GCF_000696425.1 Galeopterus variegatus | reverse complement strand
GAGATGCATTATTAATTCAGTGGATTGTACTTTTCAATATTAATTATCCATGGTATGGTTTTTCAGATCTAGTCTCATTTATCACAGGCCCTAGGCCAGTATGCTAATTTGAAATCTATGTAAGAATTAGTAAATATTTGTTCCTTGGTAATACAGTAATAAAACTAAGAACTATATAGTATATCATGCCCGAGGACCATTGCTCTATAAGGTCAAATATTGTATAATTCTAGCAGCTGAAATGTCTTTATTTCTTCATAGAGTATATAATATCCTCATGGTTTGTCCCAAATAAATGAGATTATTCATGTGAGTCAGAGTAATCTCCTGGGTGTTCTGCTTGTTTGCATGTTCTTTTTCTTGCTTGCTTATCTGTTTATGAAGTCCAACAATGTTATTTAATTAATTCCCAATGTATCAACAACTTGAAATATAAAACATAATGAACAATATATAAGCCGGGATCTTAGTTAAGAAAAAACTCACTCTCTTAATTACAGGGAAATTTTTCTGCCCTGTACAGCTGACTCTCCTGTGTCATAGATAACTGACACACTTCCTACGAATGCTGCAGATTATACCTGAGGAACTGCTTCTTGGGACATAGGCTGAAAGGAGAGTCAGGTCATGATTCTTCATGAAAATGTCTCCCGTATAAATTTGAACAACTCTCTCTCAGGAACTGTTTTTCATGTCTACCTTGTCATGCACAATATCTACCCTTTGCTCCAAATCCTTAGTGTTTTATTCCAGTTGTGTTGCAGCCTCCTCGTTTGACAAACTAAATGAGGCTAGCAAATAGGAACAGGTTAATGTCCTATCCCTCCAGGACAATTTAGTTTGAAACTAACCATGCTATAACTCAAAGAAGTGATTCAGGTAGAGACTTTAAGTTGGTAGTTGAGGTGTTTTTAGGTGAGTGAGCCTGTTCATACCTCTCAGAGTTTTTATATCACATTCATCCTGTGTTACTCTTTGGTTGGTTGGTTGGTTGGTT
>NW_007732496.1:54641-55125 GCF_000696425.1 Galeopterus variegatus | reverse complement strand
GAACCAAGTAAATGAATGAAAAAACACAATTTTTGTCATATGGTGACTCAGAAAAGTTTATTTCCTTCTCCTTTCTTACAGAGGCTATTTGCATTACTGCCATTTGACAAATAAACTCATTGAAAGACAGAATACTAGTGATTACTCACGTGCTTCCTCACCAAAACACGGGCTTAGTAAAAATTCTACTTTTGGTTTAACTTCCATTCTTAATAATGATTCCTGTTGTTCCTGTTATAGTGACCCCTTCCATTTATCCAGGTACTACCACAACAAATTCCTTACAAGTCCTTCTATTTTCAGTTTTTCTCCCCTCCATTTATTTCTTCAAGTCATAGATCGAGTGATCGTTTACGTAAAATACACATATAATTTTTTATCATATATATATATATATATATGTATGCCCTACTGTGTATGCATAGTAAAAGTCAATGAAGTCATAAATGTATTTATATAATTATAAAATTTCTAGTCAGCCATT
>NW_007732496.1:47222-53479 GCF_000696425.1 Galeopterus variegatus | reverse complement strand
CTGGTTCCAACTCTTGGCTATTGTATATAGTGCTGCAATAAACATGGGAGTACAGGTATCCCTTTCACATGATGATTTCCATTTCACTGGGTATATTCCCAGCAGTGGAGTAGCCAGGTCATATGGTAGATTTATCTGTAATTGTTTGAGAAACCTCCATATCATTTTCCATACAGGTTGCACCATTTTGCTGCTCAACCAACAGTGTATAAGAGTTACTTTTTCTCTGCAACTTCTCCAGCACTTATCATTCTCAGTCTTTAGGATATTAGCCATCCTGACTGGAGTGAGATGGTATCTTAAAGTGGTCTTGATTTGCATTTCCAGGATGCTGAGAGATGTTGAGCATTTTCTCATGTGTCTGCTGGCCATTTATATATCTTCATTTGAGAAATGTCTATTCAGCTCCTTCGCCCAGTTTTTAACTGGGTTATTTGGTTTTCTGCTGTAAAGTTGTTGGAATTCCTTGTATATTCTGGATATTAGTCCTTTGTCAGATGTATATTTTGCAAATATTTTCTCCTATCCTGATGGTTGTCTTTTCACTCTGTTCATTGTCTCTTTCACTGTGCAGAAGCTTTTTAGTTTGATATAATCCCATTTGTTTATTTTACCTTTAGTTGCCTGTGCTTTTGGGGTCCTATTCATGAAGTCTGTACCCACTCCTACTTCCTGGAATGTTTCCCCTTAGTTTTCTTTAAAGAGTTTTATTGTTTCAGGATGTGTATCTAATTCTTCAATCCACTTTGGTGAGGGGTACATGTCTAGTTTCATTCTCCTACGTATGAATATCCAGTTTTCCCAGCACCATTTGTTGAAGAGGCAGTCTTTTCCCCAGTGTGTGGACTTGCTGACTTTGACAAAGATAAAAATGGTTTAGGTGCATGGGTTGGTTTCTGGGTTCTCTATTCTATTTCGTTGATCTATGTGTCTGTTTTTATGCCAGTACCATGCTGTTTTGGTTATTATAGCTTTGTAATATAGTTTGCAGTCAGGTAGTGTTATGCTCCAGCTTTATTTATTTATTTATTTAGCTAGCTAGCTAGCTAGCTAGCTCAAGATTCCTTTGGCTATGTGTGGTCTTTTGTTGTTCCATATAAATGTCTGGATAGTTTTTATTTTCCATTTCTGAGAAAAATGTCATTGGAATTTTGATGGGGATTGCATTGAATCTGTAGATTACTTTCCGTAATATGGACATTTTCACAATGTTAATTTTTCCAATCCAAGAGTGTAACATATCTTTCCATCTTCTTGTGTCCTCTTTAATTTCTCTCAACAGTGGTTTGTAGTTCTCTTTCTAGAGATTTTTCACATCCTTGGTTAACTTTATTCCTGAGTATTTTATTAATTATCATTTTTTGGTGGCTATTGTAAATGCTACTGATTTTTGTGTGTTGATTTTGTATACTGCAACTTTACTGAAATAATTTATCAACTCTAGAAGTTTTTTTGTAGAGGCTTTAGACTGTTCAGTGTATAGGATCATATCATCCACAAACAGGGACAGTTTGACTTCATCTTTTACAATCTGCATGGATTTCCTTCTCTTGACTGATTGCTCTGACTAGTACTTCCAACACCATGTTGAATAGGAGTGGTGAGAGTGGGTATCCTTGTCTAGTTCCTGTTCTCAAAGGAAAAGATTTCAGCTTTTCCCCATTCAGGGTGATATTGGCAGTGGGTTTATCATATATGGCTTTAATTGTGTTGAGATAATTTCCATCTATACCTAACTTGTAAAGAGTCTTTATCATGAAAGAATGTTGAATTTTTCAAATGCTTTTTCAGCATCTATAGAGATGATCATATGGTTTTGTCTTTGCTTTTATTGATGTGGTGTATCACATTTATCAATCTGCATATGTTGAACCAACCTTGCATCCCTGGGATAAATCCCACTTGATCGTAGTGTATTATTTTGTGTATGTGTTGCTGTATTCTGTTACCTTGTATTTTGTTAAGGATTTTTGCATCTATATTCATCAAAGATATTGACCTGTAGTTTTCTATTTTTCATGTTTCTTTGTCTGGTTTTGGCATCAGGGTGATTTTTGCCTCATAGAATGAATTTGGGAGAATTGCCTCTGTTTCAATCTTTTGGAACAGCTTGTAGAGAATTGGTATCAGTTTCTCTTTGAAGGTTCGGTAGAACTCTGTAGTGAACCCATCTGGTCCTGGGGATTGCTTTGTTTGGGGCTTTCTGATAATAGCTTCAATCTCTTTTATTGGTATTGTTCTGTTCAGATTTTCTATGTCTTCCTGCCTCAGTTTTGGTAGTTTGTATGTGTCCAGAGGTTTATCAGTTTCTGTCAGATTTTCAAATTTGTTGGCATATAATTGTTTATAGTATTCTCTAATGATTTCTTGTATTTCTGAGGTTTCAGTTGTAATATCACATTTTTCACTTCTAATTTTTGTTATTTGGGTCTTCTCTCTGTTTTTCTTAGTCTTGCTAAAGGTTTGTCAATTTTATTTATCTTTAAAAAAAAACTTTTTGTTTCATTAATCTTTTGCATTGTTTTTGGGCTTCTATTTCATTTAGTTCTGCTCTGATCTTATTTCTTTCCATCTACTAACTTTGGGTTTGGATTGTTCTTGTTTTTCTAATCTTTAAAATGAAGTGCTTGGTTGTTCATTTGCCATCTTTCCATTCTTCTGCAGTAAGCATTTAATGTGATAAATTTCTCCCTTAATACTGCTTTTGCAGTATCCTACAGGTTTTGGTATGATGTGTCATTATTTTCATTAGTTTCAAGAAATTTTTTGATTTCCTGTTTAATTTCTCCTTGGACCCATATATCATTAAGTAGAATGTTGTTTAATTTCCATGTGTTTGTATAGTTTCCAGAGTTTCGTATGTTATTGATTTCTAATTTTAATCCATTGTGATAAAAAAAATTACATGGAATAATTCCATTTTTAAAAAAATTTGTTGAGACTTGCTTTGTGACCTAAAATGTGATCTATCCTGCAGAATGTTCCATGTGCTGATGAGAAGAATGCATATTCTGTGGTTGTTGGATGGAACGTTCTATAGATATCTGCCAAGTACAATTGGGCTGAAGTATTGTTTAGTTCTTGTGTTTCTCTATTGATTTTTTGCCTAGATGATCTGTCCAATGATGAGAGTGGGTGTTTAGGTCCCCCACGATTATGGTGTTAGTGTCTACTTTCTTTAGATCTAATAGTGTTTGCTGTGTAAATTTGGCTGCTCTGACATTGGGTGTGTACTTTCATTAAGCTCAGAATATTTTCTTACTTGACCCATAGGTTATTTAGCAGTCTGTTGTTTAATTTCCAAATATTTGGGATTTTTCCAGGTTTTTATTGATTTCTAGTTTAACCCCATTGTGATCAGAGAACATATTCAGTATGATTTCAGATCTTTTAAATTTGAGATTTGTTTTATGGTCTGTCTTGGTGAATTTTGATTGTGCCCTTGAAAATAACATATATTCTGCTGTTGTTGGATAGAGTATTCTATTAATGTCAATTAGGCCAGATGGGTTGATAGTGTTATTCAGGTCTTCTATGTCCTTACTGGCTTTTTGATTAAGGAGAGAAGAGTATTAAAGTCTCCAGATGTAAATTTGGATTAGTCTTTATCTTTTTAACTCTGTCTGATTTTACTTCATGTATTTTGAAATGCTGTTATTGGGTGCATGCTTATTCAGGATTATGTCTTCTTGATTGACCCTTTTATTGTTTTGAAATATCTCTGTTATTTTGAAGTGTACTTTGTTTGATATTAATATTAGTGTTTGCATGATATATTTTTTTCCATCCTTTGAATCTTAGTCTATGTGTGTTTTTACAGGTCAAGTCAGTCTCTTGAGACAGCATATTGTTGGGTCCGTCTTTTTAATCCAGTAAGTCAGTCTGTGTCTTTTGAATGGGGAATTTAGTCCCTTTCCATTCAGAGTTATTGAAAGGTGTTGATTTACTCCTAGCATTTTAATGATATTTGTTTAGATGTCTTAAGTATCTTTTTTTCCTTTCTTCCTAATTTTCTGTTTGTCCTCTGTATTTGTTGGTTTCTTGGGATGATAGATAAACTATTTTTTTCTCTCTTTTCTTAGCATTTTTATTTTGCTGGTAGGTATTGTGCTTTCTTGTGTATTCATGGTAGCGATGGTTGTTTTTGTGGTATCAAACCCAGTACTTCCTTCAGAATTTCTTGCAGGGCTGGTTGTGTGGTAGTGAACTCCTGCAGTTTTTGTTTGTTTAAGAAATATACTATTTGTCCTTCATTTGGGAAGGATAGCCTTACTGGGTAAAGTATTCTTGGCTGGCAATTTTTGTCCTTTAGTGTATTGAATATATAATTCCATTCTTTTCTGGCTTTTAGAGTTTCTGAAGAAAAGTCTGATGTTATTCTGATTGGGGCTCCCTTATAGGTAACTTCCCACTTCTCTCTTGCAGCTTTTAAGATTCTCTCTTTGTCTTTGACTTTTGTCAAATCAGTTTGATTATCACATGTCTTGGAGAGGACCTTTTTGGGTTGAATATGTTTGGTGATCTTTGGGCTTCCTGAATCTAGGGATCTGTGACTTTCCCCATACCTAGGAAGTTTTCTGCTATTATCTCATTGAGTATGTTTTCAATGCCATTTCCTTTTTCCTCCACTTCTGGAATACCTATGATTTGGATATTTGAGCACTTAAGGTTTTCAGTTGTCTCTCTTAAATTTTCTTCAATTTTTTAAAAATTCTTTTTTCTTTTTTCTGGACTGCCTGTGATAATTTTAACAGCCTGTCTTCGAGGTCAGAAATTCTCTCTTCTGCTTGTTCAAGTCTGCTTGTTAAACTCTCTGTTGTATTTTTTATTTCGTTGAATGAATCCTTCAGCTCCACAAGCTCAGCTACATTCTTTTTCAAGGCATTGCTTTCTTTGTACATTTCTTCTTTCCGATCCTGTTTTTTTTTTTTTTTTCCTCATTTCATTGTATTGTTTCACTGAGTTTTCTTGTATCTTATTTAGAATCCTTAGAATAGTTACTCTAAATTCCTTGTCCGTCATTTCAAAGACTTCCTGTTCTATAGGATCTAGCACTTGTAAATTATTAATTTCTTTTGGTGGTGATGTACTTTCTTGATTTTTTATATTTCTGGTTTCTTTCCTTTGGTGTTTTGTCATTGTGGCTAGTAGTATCACAGTTCACTCGTTTCACCCTGATATCTGGCTTGGATCCTGAAGGGACTGACAATTCTGGGCAGCAGGAACCAGCCTGGGCTCAGTGCCCATGACACCTGTCTTTTCCAGCACAGCTGTTTCAGAGCATATGGGCCCCACGGCTCTTAATCTCTGTAAGTGGCAGGAAACAACCTGAGCTGAAGGTCCCAGAGTACTTGCCTTTTCTGGTGCAGCTGTCTTGGAGCATGTGGGCCACAAGGCTCTTAAGTCTCTGTAAGAAGTGGGGACTGACCTAGGCTGAAGTTCCCACTGCATGAACCTTTTCCGGCATGGCTGTCTCAGGGTGTGTGGGCCCCGAGGCTCTCAGCCCCTCTGGGCAGTGGACACTGGCCTGGACAGGGGTCACATGGCACGTGGCTCTTGCCCATTCTGGCACAGATCTCATGTCTCCTGTTGTTGCTTTTTGATAGTTGCACATTGGTTTTTTTGTGAGAGTAAGCAACACTAGGAACCGTCTACTCTGCCATCTTGACCAGAACTCCCTATTTCTTAAAAATCAATAGAAAAAGACAAAAAAATGCAATAGGTAAGTGGACAAAGAACATGGACAAGCGATTCATAGCCAAAGACATAACAGCCAACAAGCTATCAAACAATGCTGATTCTATTCACAGTTTAATATAATTTAAGATAAAAAGGAAGAATTTCACAAAAATTAGAAGTTTAACAATACACAGTGTGTTAATGGAATGGAGAATATTGGCATGGCCCATAAAGTCTACATTATTTGGCTTATTTTATAAGTCCCTCTGACCTGGACCCTTTCTGCCCTGCAAGCCTCAATCCACTGTCATCTCCCATTCTCCAGCTACAATGACCTTAGTTGCATTCATCTAATAAGATATATTATAATCAGCTTTCACATGGGGTTTTTTTTTGTTCCTGCCAAAAACATCTTTCCTCTTTCAATTCCATGTGTTAACACATTCAGTTTTTACTGTTAGCTAATTTTAAGTATTTTTCCTGGAGAGTCCACTGTCTTCTGCAGACTGTGAGAGGACCTTGTGATGTCTTCACTAGCAGTAGAATGTTGTTTAATTTCCATGTGTTTGTATAGTTTC
>NW_007732496.1:44441-46925 GCF_000696425.1 Galeopterus variegatus | reverse complement strand
TTTTTTTTGTTCCTGCCAAAAACATCTTTCCTCTTTCAATTCCATGTGTTAACACATTCAGTTTTTACTGTTAGCTAATTTTAAGTATTTTTCCTGGAGAGTCCACTGTCTTCTGCAGACTGTGAGAGGACCTTGTGATGTCTTCACTAGCACCTCTCACTCTCACTTCTTATTTCTCCTACTGTATTGTTATTGCTTGTTTTGATCTTAACCATCCAGCTAACCAAAAGTGATTTCTTGCTCATTTTTGTATCCCTACTATCTAAAAAATAACTGGAATTTAGTGGGCCTTCAATAAATAGGTAATTACTTTGTTAACTGTTAATATTTGAATATTTTCCTGAATGCTACCTGATTATTCGTAGACTTAATAGACTTGTCACAAAAACCCCAATTGTGATTGACGGAGTATTAGTTCATTTAGCACACTGTCCAGTCTGTAGGTTTTTTATTTTTTTTAAACTGAAATACTATTCCATAAAATAATAATAATAATCTTTATCTAAACACTGTATATTACTGATAAAATAAATACGCAAAGAAGATTGAGTCACATGGCTTTACAAAGACATGTATAGTCATCAGCTGCTGGTTTTCAAAGTATCATTTAGGAGCCAGTATAGTTGTTATTTTCCAAGCCTGTGAATTGAGTCTGCGATGAGCATTAAGAAACAGAATCACTCTATATTAAGTTAAATTTTAATGGTTACAAGAAACAGATAGAGGGACAAAGGAAGGGAAGAAGAGACAGAGGGACGATTGAGATATGTGTTATGAATGAGGAAGTTAGACTTAGGTGATCTTGTACAATAATGCAGAACTATTCAAATGACAAAACTAGGATACATATTCCCTAACATTAAAAAAACCCAATACTCATTAATCATTAAAATTGTCCCAGAAAATAACACAATTCCTTGGGACTTGGTGATTTTTCCAGATATGAAATTTAAATTAGAAACTGAGTAACATTTGTTTGAGTTGTAACAGAAAGGATTCTTACAATGGTTGAGAGGTTGGACTATATAGTCCATCACATCACTCAAATTCTGAGATTAATGAGTCCAGAGATATGTGAAGACACTGTAATCAGTTTGCTGTAATCACAAATGTTATACAAGCAGAATTCCATCTCAGGCTCATAAAAGTTTTACATTCCTTGTAATGAAGATCTAGTTGATAGGATTAACTCTACTCTGTGCCAAGAAAAGGACAACTGACCTGAGGGTAGCTATTACAAACCAAAGTCTCCTACATTTTCTATCAAAACACAGATTGGACTAGATAAATCAAAATCTATGTTTACAAAAAAAAACATGTTCTAAATTACTATGGGTCCATTTTATTGTGTATCTTATTTTAATCTTATTTTAAAACTTAATAACAAAAATATGTATTTCAAGAGCTTTTGAAGTTATTAATTAAAATTTTATAAAATAATCAACCATAGTAGATACTTAAAAGTATCAGTGAAAATGGAATTATTATAGGATATACATAAATATTTTATTGTTTATTATTTTTATCTTGAAAAATTTCTGTGTTTATTTTTCTCCAAATTAAGAGGAGTCATTTAAGATAGTCTTCTATAAAATACAGCCTATATGACATATGCCAAATTCACTTTTGGGGACCCTGGGGTTATTCTACATAGCAGTTAAAGTAGAAATACAGAAAAGTGTCCTTTTACCTGTTCATCAGAAGAGACATTCCAAATATATTAAGGTACTATTGAAAATAACAGCTGTTTTAAATATTAGCCCCAAATAATAAACAACTAAAGCATATTTGCCACTGAGATGCTTCTCACATGACAGCATTTATATATCATGCACAGCTGAAAAGTGATAGGAAGAAAAAAAATCTCTCTAGGAATTTTTTGAATTTAAAATTGGTTAATGTTTCTAAACGTAATGAGACCAGTTAGCATTGAATAGCCTGAGTTCATTTTCCTATAAACTATTTCAGATCAAGAATCACATTGCTGTGGCTAGAATTTGGTAAGGTCCCTGCAATTTATATGCTTATTTGTTTACTATGTAAGCTATTTGAAAGTTCATCTATTTTACACTACTAGAATACTGTTCTCATAGACGGGTTAGTTCTTTAATCACCAAGATGAACCTATCCTAGATTTTCTAAGTTATACCTACAAAGGCTGAAACTCACGTAGTAGGAGAATCTTACATATATGAAGATATTGTTTCTAAATATCATTTTCAATGCCAGGGTTACAGATTGAGAGCAAGTAAGTTATTTCTGGAAGTCACTGGAAGGCTTTGTATGTGCACATTCAACATTTATTTTTAATATAATAACTCAATTGCCCATCAAATCAGTTATTCTTATTTAAGAGAGTCACACTTACAGAGGTTAATACAACAAATTATTAGATGCCTGATGTCTTAAAGTATATAGAGGAAAGGTCAGGCTGATGAACTGTCTTTAGACGTAGGTATTGAATATGTTGGGGGTGCTTCACCA
>NW_007732496.1:42068-43786 GCF_000696425.1 Galeopterus variegatus | reverse complement strand
CACTAATGATTCAGACGGTACCATCAAACATCTAGTACTGATGAAACCATCTTTAACTCAAGAAGACTGAAACTATCAGACAATTCTGCAAATATCCACTTTCTTTTTTCTTAGCACACCTTTTGGTTTCAAAATAACAGAGAATTTTGGGGGGAACAAAGATTTCCCTTTAGTTTTGGGGAAAACATCTATTCTTTGTGTGTATATTTATCAAGTACACATCTTTAAAAAAAAGTGTTCTGAATCTTCTTCTTTTCTGATTTATAAGATCCTATGAAATAGGGATCTCATTCAGTATTCCTGGCTGAGTAGTTTCTCATAACTTAACTCACCCATATAGTACTTATAAACAATTAAGATATTTCCTTTATCTTCTAAAAGATTTTTTAAAAATCCTTTATCCACTAAAAACATCTGTGAGATTTTACAGGAACGTACAAAACCTAACCTCTGAAGCATCTGCTGCTGTTTATATTTAGCAGTGTTGACATAGCCTGCCCCATTACTGGTAGCCTTGCCTCTCCGTCTGGAATGCCTCCACCCTATTTCTATTCATCTAAATCAGTGATTGTCAACTTAATTTTATTGACAACAAGCTTTCAAATAGTGATATCTTTTGGCTGGTACACGTAAATAGGATTTTAAAGATTTCTAAAGCCATCAGCAAGCCAGCTTTAACAACAGCTCGATCACTGTTATAGTGCAATGCCTCCACGTCTGCAGGTCTGTCAACAGATGCCTCACTTGCTTGGGTGCACCGTGATAAAATCAGAGGGGAATTGTACATTGCTTTATTATTCACTCTTAGACAGTTCTGAGACAAAGCCCTGTATATTCCAGCAGGCAAGTCATCTTGCCAGAATATACCTTTGGGGAGGAATCCTAGGAATTAACTGCCATTTGTTTCTAGTAAAGACAAATATTTGTTAATGTTCTTTGTAGACTGTGCCTTCTTCCTCTTCCACCCAGCATGTGCACCTCACTCTGTTCTTTGCTACACAGTCTGTTCTGATCTGCTCATTTGTATCTTTCACCCTACAGATACAACTGGAATCATGTATCACTTTAATTATTGCAAAAACAACACTTCCATATTGATCCAAACATAGCAACAAGTCCTTAGGGACTGTCTCACAGCTTGACAACCACTGATCCAAGTTCACCCTTTCATGAAGGTTTAGCTTAAGTCACGGAACATCCTGAGGCCTCTAAATTCCAATAATTCTTCCTTTCTACACTGTTCATGTTCCATTTGGCCTGTTATAGTGTGCATTGTCACTGCTATCTTCCTGCAAATCAGGGAATATTACTCTTGAATATTTTCATACTTCACACAGAGTCAGCCTTCTAATAAATATCATATTAAGATATTTAAGTTCATCATTGCTTTATAATTACTTTTCCTTTACTCCATTAGTGTGTAAGGGATGTCGACATTTCCTTCTCTTGATTAATTGTTCGTAGTTACAATTAAGAGTATTTTAGAAAAAATGGAGTAAAAATATGCATATGGTATTATCTAAGATAGTGAAAACAATAGATCCCTTTGATGTACACAATGAGCAAAAAGGGATATTTTGTGTGTTCCATTATCTATAAAATACATAATATAATAACATAATTCCAATTAGGAAATTGATTTAGGTTTTTGCCTGGAATTTGATAAACATATTTGAAATATTATTTGAAAAGATAAATACCTAAGAATAGAGAAGTAA
>NW_007732496.1:38071-41033 GCF_000696425.1 Galeopterus variegatus | reverse complement strand
ATTTGATAAACATATTTGAAATATTATTTGAAAAGATAAATACCTAAGAATAGAGAAGTAAATTTTGAAGAATATAAATGGGAAATTATCTTATGAGGTATTGGAAAATATTATGAAGTATTGTGATCAAATTTATATAATCATGTTTGATTTGTCAATAATTTGATGCATATTTTTATGATTATTTTAATCTAAATATTAACTGATAAGCTTTTTTTGTTTTGTTTTTGGGTTTTATTTAATCAGGTTTTGGTGTCAGGATTATGCTGACTAGCCCCCTAAAGAAAATTAGATAGTATTCCTTTTTATTCACTTTTTAAAACTGTTTGTTGAAGGTTGGTATTATTTCTCACTTATATGTTGGATAGAATTCATCAGTGAAGCCATTTTTACCTGGAGTGTTTTGTTTTGTTTGAAAAAAGTTTTGAATTTTTCATACAGTATGGCTCTCCAGATTTTTTTTGCTTTTTTCTTTTGTCAGTGTGATAAGCAGAATTCTAAAACGGTACCAAGATTCTCATGCTCAGTTGTACATGTCCTGCATATCTCTTCCTCTTTGAGTGTGAGCAGAATCTGTGAATATAATTGGATGCCACTTTTGTTATTAAGATATGTTATATTGCAAAAGTGACAGAATTTTGCAGATATACTTAAGGCCCTTAATCAGTTGACTTTAAGACCGCCAAAAGGGAGATTATCCTGGGTGGGCCTGACCTAAGTAGGTGAACCCTTTCAAAGACGGTCTAGACATCAGAGACAGAGACATAAGAAATCAGAGATGTTTAAAGCATCTGCAGAACATTAGCACTGAACCAAGTAATGTGTACCTTGACTCCTGATCCATAGAAACTGAGATAAGTATATCCTGTTTTAAACCACCAAGTTTGTGGCAATTTGTTACACATCAATAGCAAACTAATAAAATCAGTTTTGCTAAAAGGTCTTCTACCTAAGGTTATTGTCCATTCTACCTAAGAGGTTGCAATTATAAGCATAAAATTCTCATAATATTATTATCCTATTAATGACTGTAGAGCATGAGATGATATTCTGATGCCCATTGTTGATATTGGTAACTGGTGTTTTTCCTCCCCCTTCACTATTTTTTCTTGATCAATCTTGTTAGATTTATCAAATAATCAAATTTGGCTTTGCATTATTTCTCTACTTTTTGTTCATTCTTTATTTCATTGATTTTTGTTCTTACCTTTTGCCATGAAATGGTTGTTTGAGTTCTTCCAAAATGATTTTGTTGAGACCCTAACTCCCAACGTGATGGTATTTTAAGAGACGGCATTTGGCAAGTAACCAGGTTTAATGAAGTCATGAGGATGGGGCTCTATGATAGGATTACAGTCCTGATGAAAAGGGAAAACAGAAAGCTCACCCTCTGCCTCGCCCTCCATCTTTCTCTTTCTCTTAATGCACCACCCGCCCAGAAAGGCAATGTTTTCACACAGCCAAATGCAAGCCAGGAAGGAGCCTTCACCAGAAATTGAATTGCCCATCAGCACCTTACTCTTGAACTTCCAGCCTTCACAACCATGAGAAATAAATTTCTGTTGTAGTTTAAGCCACCCAACCTATGATATTTTGTTTTGGAAGCTTGAGCTAATACACCTTTATTATTTTCTCCCTTCTGCTAATTTTGAGTTCAATTTTCTCTTCTTCTTCCACCTTCTTAATGTTGAAACATGTCATCCATTTTAAAACTTTCTTCATTGACTTCAAATAACATTTTTTGGAGGGTGGGATATTTATGATGAACAAAATACTGTCCAGAAACAGACACACATATATTTGGTCTGTTGATTTTTGTTAAAGTTGCCACAACTATTCAATGTGAAAAAAAGATATTTGGTAACAAATGGAACAGGAATAAATGAATAAATGTATGGGAAAAGATAATCATACCTCCTCTCCACAATGCACATAAAAACTTAAAATATAAACAGAAAAGATTCTTGAACAAAATATAGGATAATATCTATATGATTCTGAGGGAGGAATCACTTTCTTATATAAGGGCAAGATAGTACTAATCATAAAAGGCAAAAAGAAAAATTGGATTTTACCCAAATTTAAAACTTCTGCTCATTGAAAGGCACTATTAGATAAAATGAATGCACAAGTCCCAAATTGGGAGACTGTATTTACAATGGGTTTATATACAAAATGCATAAAGAATCCCTACAAATCAGAAATGAAAAGCCAAAACCTCAACTTTAAAAAAAGTCACAAGTATGGAGAATCACCTCATAAACAAGGATATGAAAATGTCCTATAGGAATATTAAAAGTGTATATAATATACTTTATTATTAGAGAAATGCAAATTAAAACCATGAGACCTTTTCAAACCTAGGGGAATAACCAAAATTAAGTGACTGTCAAGGCCACATGTTAGCAAGAATGTAGAATAACTGGAAGTTATATGTAATGCTGCTGGGAGTTAAAATAGATCAACTACTTAGAAAAGCAGTTTCTAAGTTTCTCATAAGTTTAAATATATACATATAGTATATTCCAACAATTATACCAGTAGGTATTCACCCAGAAGAAATAAAAATTAAAGTACATATAAAGACTTGTATAAGANACCAGTAGGTATTCACCCAGAAGAAATAAAAATTAAAGTACATATAAAGACTTGTATAAGATATATTCATAACATTTATTTCTAACAGCCCCAAATAGGATACAATCCAAATGCCCACTAATAGGAGAATTGATAAACAAACTGTAATATATTTATATAATTGAATTTTACTCAGGAATAATAATCATAATCATAAAAAAACTTGTTGATATATATAGCAACATGGCAGGATTTCAAAATATATTGAGCAAAAATAATCTAAAACCAAAAACACACACTGCACAATTATTTTTACATGTAGTTCTAGTGAAAACAAAAGTAATGCATCATAGAAGAACATAATATGTGTGTGTGAGTTTGTGAG
>NW_007732496.1:32908-36834 GCF_000696425.1 Galeopterus variegatus | reverse complement strand
GAATTAAAAATGTATCATTTATATAAATTTATATATGTGTGTGTGAGAATATGTATGTGTTGGGGTATGTAAATTTTTTTGTTTTCTTTGTGTGTGAGTGTTGATTGTTTGCTTTTAGGCTTGAGCTTGCCAAAGAAAAGAGATACTGTGTAGAGAAAAATGAGTGTAAACAATTTTAATAAATTAAAAAATGGAGGGATCACAATGAGTTGGAATTGCCTGGAAAATTTCAAGGAAAAGAAACAACTGAAATGGCACATCAGAGGAGGATAGGCTTCAGAGCACTGACGAGAAAGGTACAAATTGATAATAAGGCCAGCAAGTTGTATTCATGGAACACTATGAAATCTTTTTGGAGAACAGCTCTGTCATAATGTGAAAATTAGAGAGATTATTTAGACATTAAAAAATGAAACTAAGAAATTTGAATTTATCCCCTGCCATATTTACCAAAGTATTGTCTGATTTATTGCCAGAAGTTTTATATTCTTAAATTTTCATTACAGGTCAATCATGATCTTTAATAGTTTGGAAGGGAAAGATCAGATCATATGTAATTTAATGTTTAATTAATACATTCATAGAAAATTGGAGGTAGTCTTATCTGTTTGTCTCTTCATATTTTTTTGATTTTTATTTTGCATTAGTAAATGACAGACTCCAAGGTAATGAAAAGCCTAAATGATTTGAAACACCCTTTCTCATCCACTATGTGTGTGTGTGTGTGTGTATATATATGTATACCATTGCATTAGTAAATGACAGACTCCAAGGTAATGAAAAGCCTAAAAGATTTGAAACACCCTTTCTCATCCACTATGTGTGTGTGTGTGTGTGTATATATATGTATACTGTCTCTTCATATTTTTTTGATTTTTATTTTGCATTAGTAAATGACAGACTCCAAGGTAATGAAAAGCCTAAAAGATTTGAAACACCCTTTCTCATCCACTATGTGTGTGTGTGTGTGTGTATATATATGTATACCCACTGCTATCAACTGATTTATACCTCATAAATTCTTCCTCACATGAACTGTAGCATTTCATTTTATGACTTGTTACCCCATGTTGTGATATACTTAGATGAATGATGCATAACACAGTATTGGAGGAAAAACACAAAATTTATAATCCATCCATGTGTTGCTTGTTCAGAGTTCCAATTTCATTCAAACCTATTAACATTTGATTTCTCTTTTCTTCTTGTAAAGAAAGTATGATTTTCTGATAAAAGTATACTTTTAAAAATTTATCTTAAAGGTTGTAAAGAGAACTTTGATAGGAGATATTATTAAATTTACTTAAAGCATTACATTATATTAAAACTTTACCAAATGAAAAGTAAACTAATTTTAGAAATTTTAAATATAAGGGTTTAAAAAAATTGCTGAACAAGTTGATATGTAAGAGAACAGAATTTATTCAAATTTATTTATGGTAACTGTAATGTTCTGGATGCAATAAACACTTAACAAGGCTCTAACACGTGTACATAATTCTCCACATGTATTTTGTTGGTTTTCCTTAGAATATTATTTTATAACAATTCCTGTTTATTTTTCTATTTTAAGAACATTATTTAATAATATTATTAATGTCTCTTGATAGAAAGAGTTTATCTGGTTCTGGTATTTCTGCAATTTAAAGTTTCTTTAAAAGTTGGGACTTTAATGATAAATTGTTTTACAATAAGAATAGCCAGCACTTATTATGCACTTATTCATCAAAATGAGGACTTTGAAAAAATTATAGCTATCATGATTATAATAAAACGGTTATTTGTCAGGCATTGTGCTATACTTTCTACATAAATTACATCAAGAAATTTTTTGATTCTCTTAGATAGGCTTTATAAGCCCCATTTTACAGATGCAAAGAAGAAGGTTAAGTAACCTGCCAAACTGAAAACACCCAGGAGGAGTAAGAAACCAAATTTGCACTCAAATCTTAGCTCTTTTGAGGCTTATTCTCTCTCTCCTATGCCACTACTACTCCTGTGGCATTACTCTATCTGTGTATGGTTATTATTGTCACCACAATGTTCTTAAACCAGGGTTAATAATGCATTGTTACTTTCTTGCTGTAGAGTCTTCTCTGTCCCTCTCTTCATTGACTATTTCTATCCTACTAATGTTGTTCATACCCGTAATCTTTTCTTATTTATTGGGTCACTTTTTTTCTGTATTCATTCTATTTGTAGCAGCATGAAGATTTTAAAGGTATATTATCTTCCTCTGTGTTATAAGTTACAAGGAAGTCTCATTCTGTCTTTTGAATGCAAGGCAATTTTACTGGACGTTATACAATATTGTTTAAATTTGCAACTCCTTTCTACTGTCTGTCTCAGCAAATAGCACTCAAAACATAATATCATCAACTACTTTAACAATGTGGTGGGAGAAGATGGCTCATCCTTAGGTACAAAATACACTTTTTCTGAATAATGGATTACCTATTCGCCTCTGATAAGGGCGTGTTTCACGATGAAAGAAACAATTGCTGGAGGCCACCTGGTTCTCAGTCTTCATCCTTATTTTTATTTTTACAGATATTTTTGTTTTCCACTTTAGAACATGCCTGTTATTGTTGCTCTGAAATGAGAAAGTTGACGAAACTGGATTTCTAGTCTGTGACTGGAAACTCTATGGATTCTATGGGGCACAATGCCAAGTCGGGTGCTGTGAAAGATGGGCTTAGACATAGGGGATGATAAAACCAAACTTTTCCTTACCATTGAGATTATTATCATCTAAATTAGGAGAAAAGACATAAAGCCACCCAAATATAAATAAAGGCAAGACTACAATATTCATGATACCACCGATATTTTTAAATTTAGAGGGATAGAATGTTTACACATAAACATATATAATAGAATATCACATATATGTGTATGTATGTCTGTGTGTGTGTCTGTGTGTGTATTAGAATTAGAAAAGAAATAGGTCTTGAGCTAAGTAATCCTTGAAAGAAGTCCAGGGCTAAAGTCCTTGAATGAACCAAGAGCCAATGTCTGCAGTTATGGGATGGAGAAGCCATCTGTTCAAGACTGTCAGTGCCTTTTAAAAGTGCTCTGTAGTTTTTCTCACATAAATTGAAAACATTTATTCCTGGTTTATGTCTAGGCATTTTGTTTCACTTTGCTACTAAGGGCACGTGCAGCCCACCCGGGTCCTGCCACTAGTGGTTGGGCCCACTCACTTTTACTCAGCATTATGGAGATAAAGGCTTTGCAACTAGCTTTGGTGAAGATGCTGGTAGATGTATTTTTTTTTTTTTCATTTTCTTTTCTAGTTGCTTAGCATTTTTTATGAGGAAATCTGCAGAAGTTCAAAAGCTGTGCTGGCATCACAGCCTTATTCTGACCAGAAATATTCAGTATATTGCATTTTCTTTTCTAGTTGCTTAGCATTTTTTATGAGGAAATCTGTAGAAGTTCAAAAGCTGTGCTGGCATCACAGCCTTATTCTGACCAGAAATATTCAGTATATTGACAATTTTCTTTCTTTTGGAAGAATTGTATGTGCCTGAAATAAAAGAGGAAAAGTTAACCTTGGCTTTGCAGTAATTTCAGGTAATTGATAAGAAAAAATTTATTCATTCTATTGTAATTATTTATCCAAAATGATTAACTATGAATTTATTAATTGAAAAACAAAATAGTTATCATGATAACGTTACAAAAACATATTTATCTGTAGTAAAAATGAAAATAGATATGGTTGTAAGTATCAAGATCTTAAATTGAACATATTGTCAGGTCCAGAAATCTTACTTTCAGAAATCTATTCTGGAGAAAGCATTATGAATGGTGATGGTAATGCATGAACAAGATAATTTCTTAAAAAATTATTTATATGGTAATTGTGTTTGATTTTATTAATATGGTGGATCACATTTATTGATTTGCGTATGTTGAACCAA
>NW_007732496.1:26922-28969 GCF_000696425.1 Galeopterus variegatus | reverse complement strand
AAAAAAAACATTATTTATAAAAATGAACAATCAGAAACAAAGTGAAAGTCCAAAAATAGAGAAATGGTTAAATAAATACTAATAAACTATAGAATGATAGAAGGTGTCTATTTTTGGCTACAGCTGAGATTCATATTCATCTGAAGGAATTCCTCAGTAAAAAAAAAATAAACTATTTATAACTGTTTGCATTATAGTTATAATTAGTTTTGAGATGTATGGGCAAGTGCCTAATAGACTGGGTAGAGGAAAGATTGGTCAAAAGAAGCCCAGAGTAACAATGATTTGCTGAAAATCAAAGAAAAAATCATGATAAAGAGAGGATCGTGCCACTACAAATCACATGGTAGAACAGGGCTGTGAGTCATATGGGGGGCAGGGGTTCCAAATGTAGCACAGTGGCTCTTGAACTTATCTGACACAGTCACCCTGGTGGTGAGCAACTCCCTTGGGGAGATGGTGCTAGATCATTCCTAAGCCAGCTAGATAATGGAACTAGCTTACCATGGCTAACTTGAATACATACATTAAAAAAAAAAAAGAAAAGAAAAAAGAAAACTAATTAAATAGCAACATACTTACCAGTTGTGTTTATCTTAGTTACAAACATTTAAAAATATTATAATAATTACTGTATTACTATAAAAAATAGTTTTCTATCATCACATTTTTGAGTTTATTTTATTCGGACTCTTTAAATTTTAACATCAGTATTTTTGTCATCATTGCAGCCAATTTTTGAGTCATCTATCACAGTTTCCAATAACACATTATCTTCAATTCCTATCTAAGTTGTTTTAAGTACTGCACTTTTTCAATCTGTGTATGATAGTTTCTGGAAATTTTATCCTAATTGCCTAAACTATAGACAATCATTTGCATAACATCACATTTTCATTTTTTCAATAATCTTGCTGATATATATTCCTGATTTGCATAGGGTGATAAAGCCATCATGTTTATAGTGGTATCCAATACTTGTAAGTAAAAGCTTAAACAATCAGAAAAGATAATCAAATATCTGTTAAATGTCTTTCCTACCTCTTTACCTATATTGTGACCATGAACAGGAGAGTTAACATAACCATAAGAAAAAAAATAAATGTAGGGGCCGGCCCGGTGGCGCACTGCTACAGTGCGCCGCTTGGGAAGCGCGGTGGTACTCCTGCCGAGGGTTCGGATCCCACATACAGACCGGTTCCCGCTCACTGGCTGAGCGAGGTGTGGGACCAACACTGAGGGTTGCGATCCGTTGCCGGACACGAAAAAAGACAAAAAGGAAAAAAATAATAATAATAATAATAATAAATAAAATAAATGTATATTTCTATCAATTCAAAGTAAATGCAAATTTATTATGATACTATTTTTCTGGTGGTGATTGAAAAAAAATTATTTCGGATAAATCATAAAGCAGCTGTGACTGGGGCTACAACTAGGTTGAGTTCATGTGGTTCATTACCATTATTAGATTCCATCTGAGTTTTTCAGAGACCAGACTGGAGAAACAAATGCAGATAAAATGGGGACCACACTCCTGCATCTTTCACAGGTTTGAAGATGGAACTAATATCAGCCATTCCATCTAACATTCAGTATCAATTCTGATTTAATATCTTGGCTGAAGCAGAATACAGTATCAGGGTTTCCACTTGGTCTATACTACCATTATGGTTGTTATTCCACAGGTCAGAAAATTAGTGTGGGGATCTCACCAGATTCATATATAACATGCCTTTCCTAGGTCCCTAAACTGGCAAGGGGACCATGGTCACATGGATCTGCATCTGGTGATAACTCCCTGTACCAAATGCCTAATTTGCCCCAGAAGCAAATTTTGAAATAAGAATTTGAGGGCAGGGCCGGCCCGGTGGCACACTGCTACAGTGCACCGCTTGGGAAGCGCAATGGCGCTCCCGCTGAGGGTTCGGATCCCACATACAGACCAGTTCCCGCTTACTGGCTGAGCGAGGCGTGGGAGCAATGCCGAGGGTTGTGATCCCGTTGCCGGTCCCGGTCCGGTACGGGCGCGACACTGAGGGTTGCG
>NW_007732496.1:0-26198 GCF_000696425.1 Galeopterus variegatus | reverse complement strand
AAAAAAAAAAAAAAAAAAAAAAAAAAAAAAAAAAAAAAGAATTTGAGGGCAAGTATTCATTTGAAAAGTAAAAGAGCCACCAGTAGGTACAGTGGGAAGTGGGAAAAGGAAGATATGGTAGCCAATAAAAGATGACTGTCCACCATGGGCGACTGGAGGTTTAACTCCATAGGAGAATACTGGGAGTCATCTCAACCCAGGGGTATGGGAGGTGAAGTATTTATGCACCAATTCTTTAGAATCATTGTTTCAGTGCTCTCTGTGTGTGAAGGGGCAGTGTCATTAATTTTCCCACACTTCCATCGCTTCACTCAAACAGAAATGAAGCTCCAACAGTGAGAGAAAGCCCTCCGTCAAAGAAACCTAGGTGCTTGCAGTTGGTAGGGTGGTATGCACTGAACGTATGGCTGAGAGGATATAGGCATTGCAACAAGTCTCTTTCACACCTTGCACTCTATAGCCAAGATCTAACACCCTTACATTGCCCATGGCCATTAGTCAGGGGATGCCCTCATTTTTTCTGCACATTCACTGTTGCTATGGTTGCGACATTGGATATCAGATGCATTTAAGGGCAGGAGATGCTAAAATGCACCCCCCACCCCCGCTCTCACTTTTTAATATCTTTCTGGGAGAGTCAAGATTTATCAAGAATGGGAGATAAAAATATTTTGACAGTGTAAGATTTTTATTCTTGCTATTTTATCATAGAAGTTGCTGTTTACTAAGAAAAACATAAAACTTGCTACTTTATTTTTTATATTTCAGGGTGGAAATGATTATAGTATTTCTGTGAATAGTTGCCTATTCATTTACTACGTTTTCTAAACCCTATGAGTCCTAACAAACTTTTGGAGACATAGGCATATGATTTGGGGCTTCTGGTAGTATGTCTTTGATGACTCTCACAAGGAGAAGGGAGGGGACTTGAGATTATCCAATGATATTTGCAGTCTTTCTGGAGTTGGATTAAAGTAGAAGCACATCAGTCCTAAGTAGTGAATGTAACAGTCAGTCCTATGTGGTATAGTGGATGAATAAGTAGCTATTAAAGACCAGATCAGCTTCTTATTCAGGGCAGTTACAGTGGATTTTAAGCATAAAGTAGTACATTTATAAATAACCTAGCATAAGATATGAGACATAGGAATATAGAAATTTTGTGCTGCTATATTGATACCAGAATATATGTTTTAAGTTCAAAATTAACGGAACATATATAATAGGGCATGGATTTTACTGCTTAACTGACGACATTATCATGCACTTTATGATGACTGGATGGTTTGTTATTGTGAAACATTATATTTCTAATAATGCTGTAATAATACCGTAAAAAGAAAAAATCATGAGTCATATTTAGGAAGATAATCAGTCAATGCAACTGGGAAAATAAACGACTCTAGCTGAAACAGAGAGAAGTTACTGTAGGGAATTGTTATACAGGTGATGGACATGTGGAAAATCCAGATAGCAGAGGGGAAGACAACCTAGAATTTATCAGCAGCAGCAAGAACCTGGAGGAAACAAGAGTAAAGGTAGCCTCAGAGTCAATAGTCAGAAATCCCTGTTGGAACAATGGCAGGCTAGTCTGGCAAGAGCTGGAACTAAGGAGGAAGTGCAGCCACTGCTGGAATCTCCACCAAGGCAAACAGCCAGGGGAATGATAACTTCCCCATTGCTTTCACCCTCCATCCTTCCACCTCCAGTTTCCCACCAGTGCCTGCCATTGGACAAGCTAGCAGGAAGCCAGCTGACATGGACAACTGGGAAATATCCCCAACAATGCAGAGAAGAAGAAGAAGACTGGCACGACAAAGGCATAAATTCCACTAGAAAGAAAGAACAATATTCTTTCATATGGTATATGCTTTATGGGTTTTCTGTATAGCAACCGTGACAAAAGATATGGCTTATGAGTGAGTTTTACCTCATTGAGAATTATGCACTCATATGTGAAACCGAAGGACTTTGTTCTTCGTGCTATTTGAAAACACTGGGTATATGAGTAGAGATTGGCATGGACTGTGAGAAAAGCTGTCATGGTCACTAAAGAGCCCACAGGACACTATCAATAAGAAGAGCCCAGGTCTCTTTTATTTTACCAGTGGCAACGTGGACCAAACAGCTATGCTCTGATAAAGCTTGGCAAACCAAACAGTGCACATTTGATGTCTGCTCAGGCCTCCATTTATGAGAGCATAGGCCATAGTGGAAATTCAAGAAGTCTGTACCAAAAATGCTCTCTAAATCTGTATCAAGTGAGGAGAAAAAGGAAGAATTAGAAATGAGATTCTATTTTATGAGAATAGCAGCAATATAAAAGAGATAATAGAATATAGAAAAAAATGACTTGTCCCTCAATGTCACAAACTGTAGCATCAGAAACTAGCATTTTACAATCACAGTGATCAACATTTTACCAGTGATAAGTTGTGCATCAGAATGAGAAAGTTATTTAGAAACAGAACATACATTCTTACAGTCTTTTCTTTCAAATACAATCATGTTACACAACTTAAAATTATTAGAAATTTTGGTTAATTGTATTATGTTCCCAAGAAGTTGCTTTCCCTCACTGTAGAAAGATTACAACTATTGACATTGCTGAGGACGGCTTAGCCGGTGGTTTTCTTTGCCCAGTGAGTGTGTGAGTTGCAACATTATACACCTTCAAAACAGAAGAGTTAAGAGCCAATGCATTGTTCTGCCATTGCTCTTCGCCGTCCTGCCCTGAGACTGTCATATCACATAAAAGTAAAGTACAATTGACCTGTGAAAGACATTAAATGTGACTGCAAAGAAAAAAAAAAAAAAGAAAACCTCTGGTTGCTAAACCACTGAAATTTTGGGGTTGTTCATTATTGCTGCATAACTGAATAAAAACTGATACAACCTTGTTACAGCATTTTTCTACTTCTCTTAATGGAACAGTTTAAGTAACCCCTCTCTATCCAGTCAACTCTTGTCTACCTTTAAGAAGTCATTTAAGTTACCCTCCTCTAGGTAACATTTTCTTGGCCCCTGCACCCAAAGGAGGCTGGCTTTCTTTGTTTTACTGATTATAGAAGTATATTTCTTTCTCTGAAAGCAACTTGTCCTTTTTTAAAATTTTATTTCAAGTACCTAAGCATGACTTATTCTCTTTCCCATATCAATCCTTTAATCCTAACAGAATATATCATATGAAGGCCACAGAGTTTGGCCTGTGTTGTTTCCAATTAGTGTATTAAATTGTCAGTGTTAATATTTCTTGAGTGTTCAGTATGTCTCTGAGCACTATACTCGATGTAGGGAATTTTATGCTAGATGTGAAGAAATTTATCATGCTAGGTGCATGCTAGATACTGTGTAGGCTCTTCAAAATCAGGCTGAAAATGTGTCTCCTCCAAGAAGACTTCTCTGATTACATTCCATTCTCACCAGTATTTGATTTCCTTTTCCTCCATCTGCATGACCTCCGCTTGCAGTGTAGAAAGATAGTAATTGCCAGAGTCAAATCACCCAAGAAATTTGTAATCTTTTATGCCATTTATTTGTTGTGTGACCTTGGACAAGGTACATAACTATGCTGAGTCTTTTCTTCGTTCTATTTGTGCACTGAAAATGATGATAAACATAGCTACTCCCTAAATCTGCTGTGAAAGATGAAAGCAACTTATTTTTTCTTTCTTTCTTTCTTTTTTTTTTTGGTAAGTTCTCATGGATTACTGTGATCACTTTTAACTGTGAGCTTCATAATAATGGGTCCATCTATGGTTTGTTGAACATTGTGACCCTAGCATCCAGCAGGTGCACAATAAAAATATGATTAAATAAGCAAAGACATGATTTCTATATTTCATGCTGTACTTTCAAATTCTATTACATGTCTTAGTTCATTCCTATATAGCTGAAAAACTCCACTTTCAGGCTATCATCTCATCATAATTATCTAGTCATTTGCTAAGTCTTCTATACCACTCCCCAGTTTATATGCTCCCATCATAAGTATACCTGTATTTTGAGCATTTAAAGGCACAAAACACCACGGTCTATCTTTCCTACAACACAGCCATTATATCATGCATGTGACCTTTAACACATCTTTCAATACCTCTGTACTTGTACTTATCATGTTTTTCACATTATCCTTTCTCAAATATCTATTTTTGAATATAAAAATGTTTATTTTTCAAAGTAAATATCTTACAACAGATAAGAATATTTAAATTTGCTGTTGAGATTACAAACAATTCCAGAATCATTTTTTTAAAATGCAAGATTCTGCTATGTGCACTGTTATGACATTAATGAACATTGTGGAAAGTTTGATGTGCACTATTTCACCTCAGTTGGACTAAAAGACCACAGAGTTGCACTTATTGATTTAATTTAGAGAGTGTCAGGTGTCAGGAGGTCTCTAAATTTATCTCATGCCAATTTTATGCCATTTAACCTGCACCACTTCTTCAAATTTTCATTTCTTAGGGAAGATCTATATTACAGATACTAAATTTATATTCATAATAATTAGTAGCTTGTGTTAAATAAAATCTCTTCAATCATAAGTTGAGTGGCATTAAAATAAAATTAAAATAGTTTATGTCCTTATATGCTTCAACTGTCTGTCTAAAGATCATATTTTTTGGAATTTGTGTGGTGGCAGAGAAAATTCCCATGATTTTATTTTCTTTCTCCTTTGCAAATAGGGTTGAATGGAGAATGAGAAAGAATACAATAAATACATTAGCTTCCGGTATCAGTCAATTAATTAATAACAGTATTATTCACAAATTTTCTCACCTTCACTGTTGCTCCCCCCTAATACTACAACTTTTAACCATCTCCATTAATCACGAATACTAGTGACATATCAGAATACAATGGGTCTTATTCAATTGGCAAAACAGGAAATGAAAAAGTATAAATGTAAACTTTTTTACTTTTAGTTACTCATAAAAGGTAAGGAATGACATTAATTAAACCTCAATTGGGATTTACCCTTCTTATAGTGTCAAAACTTCCATTTCAATATATATTTTTAAAGTATGTATTTTAAAATACAAAATTCACTGTATTTTTATATACCAGCAATAAACAATTACAATTTTAAAATATTAAAAAGACAATGATTGTGCACTCACATCAAAAAAAGGTGTATATTCGGGTATAAATCTGACAAAACATGTTCAGGACCTATGCTGAAAGCTGCAAACTTCTGAAGAAAGAAATCAGTGAACAATGAAATACATAGAAATGTACCATATTCAGAAATTGAAAGATTCATTATTGCTAACATGTTAATTTTCCCTAATTTGATCTGCAGATTCAATGCAAATCCCAATCAAATTCTCAGTACGCTATATTTGTAGGTATGCTGCTTATTGGTCACCTTATACGGCAGGTTCAGTCATTCACTACTAATCATTTTCCTGTCTTTACAAAGTCTCAAGTTAAGAAAATAATGTCTGTGCCATTAGATGAAATGTCTCTGATCGGGTTGTCACTGACAACCTCTCTCCTGGCCCCCAAATTCAGTAGAATCTAATGGAGCAAAGGATATTCTTGTCTGAGTTTCATTGACGTAATTATAGATACTGCCATTATGGGAGTGCTTCCTTTTTTTTCTGGATAATCTATTGGACATTTACAAAGACTATTTTATAGTCATTTGGGAAAAAAAAGTGAAGGACATAAAAGATTATAAAAAACACCACATAATGCTAAAGTTAGTGTTAGAGGAAAATTTAAGTATATTGCGAGGGCTATGAAAACAAAATTAGGTCATTATTATACAATTTTATTTTATACAAATAAATTCAGTTTCCTGAGGGTTGGTAAAATATATGAGTTTGTAGTTATCAAATACAGCACCTAGGCATTTGCAGTGAATTATTTGTCAATAAAACGTAATACTAAAAGTTTTTGTACATATGACTTCACCATTTTGAGATGTGCATATGTGCCAATAGATACAGCAATTTGCATAAATACTTTGAGTCATTTCTAAATGAGAATAGAAAAACATCAAATTCATTGCTTTTCTGTTTTATGATTATTAATATGTGTACGTTATTAATTTAATAGAAGAAAAATAACCTCATTTAGTTCATCTGTTTTTCTTTATCTTCACTGCTGAACATGGAAAGAACAAAGGGCTCACATCATCATCAGAAGAGAAGGTCATATATTGATACATAAGTATCCACTTTTTTAAATCAGGCATTGAAGGGATAGTGGGAAAATTAACAAGACACATACAAAGACCTCTGTCTACACCTCCCCCTTGCCATCCTTCAGCTGGTGAGACATTAACTTCGTGATCACTCAGGAACAGTTTAATTTGAAGCATTTAATTCTTTAAAATACCGAACATCATACTATTTCCTCCTCCCTCTCTCCCCTCCCCCCCAAGAATGTCCTATCCGTTTGCTTGTTGTAACAACTTCATAAAAGTATAGTTGTTATATCTTCTTCCCGCCCCCCCCCGGGTTTTTTTGTGTGTGTGTATGTGGGTGAATTAATTTGTTTGTTTTTTTAGCTCCCACCAATGAGTGAGAACATGTGGAATTTCTTTTTCTCTGCCTGACTCGTTTCACTCAATATTATTCTCTCAAGGTCCATCCATGTTGTTCAGAGTTAGGAGTGTGTGATTACATAGATACCATCGAAAGCACACATTGGAATTAAACTGCCATTGTTAAGAAAATAAAAACAGAAATTTATTGAGTACAAACCAATCTATTAGTTAATGCAAAGGAATCTAGATAATAATTGCTTATTTTGAAATAAAACAAAAAAATGGGAGAAGAGACATACTGGAAGAGCTATATTACAGTTAACTTGCAAGCTAGCATAATATTAATATAAGCCAGTGGTCAATAAAGTTTTTCTGTAATGGGCTGGCTAGTAAATATTTTTGGCTTTGCAGGACAGGAGGTCTCTGTCACAACCACTGAACTCTGTTGCAGCATGAAAGTAACCATAGACAGTTTGTTAATAAAGGGGTGTAGCCATGTTCCAATAAATTTTATTCCTCAAAACAGGCAGTGGGACATATTTGGCCAATGGGCAGTAGTTTCCCACATGAGTTTACAATATTAAGTATTTAATCAGAGAAATCTCATGCCTCTGTCTGACTGTAGCCTACATCAAGAGGCAAAATATGACTTATCATAAGATTTTTTCCTAAAAGAAAGATTTTAGATTAATGTACTTGGAGTAATGAAGGAGTGTGACTATCAGTCTGTGATGCCTCAATGTTTGGATTAAAATAGTTTTAAAAGAATGTTTAACTTAGTATTTTTAATTTTACTATATTTTTATTGAATCTAATTATTATATATAATTACATAATTATTTTATATATTATATACCTAAAAGGCCATTTTTCCCCTGTGTTTGGGGATCTAAGTGTATTATTCAAATATCAGAATAGTATAGTGTATTTTTGTTTCCTGCTCTGCTCTTTGAAATAAGTGTTTCATCTTCTCAGTTTATTGTCTTGTTTCATCTACAAACAATAGTCAGGAACCATAAAATATATTTTATAATTGAAATTCTTTATAACATGGGAATATATAAAGACAAATAAAAAGAAGAAATTAAGCATACTCTTTAAAAGGAAAACATCTGATTCGGTTTTTATATTAATACTGTGCTCTGCAGTGAAATATAATCTGCATCTCCTTGCTTGATAATAAATGAGGTACTTACACTAAAATATACTGTATACCCATTTAGTTTGGATAATAAAATTGACATAGTATGAAGAAATTGGCCATGCTATTTTTCGTGCTCTTTAAGAATAATAAAGGCAATTATAATGCAAAGTTTCTAAATTTCAAATGTCTACTAAGCAGTGGACAAAGGTATAAATTTAACATTTTCTGCTTTTGATTAAAGCTATTATTTCATACTCATCTAGACATGTCTAAACTGTTCTTCACAGTAATCGATAATGGAAATTAAGGTTGATTTGGATATAATTAAGGGTCATGCTAGAAGATCACCAAACTTTTTCCAAATTATGTACCTAATCTTTTATGCCAAATGATTTAATTTAAATAGGTATTTTATAAGCTATAAATGTGTTTTCCTTGTATTCAGTTCAAAATCCCAAAACTGAACGAAATGCTCTAATGACTTTCCTTAAGTAATTTACTTATGTAAAACTTTCTTTATGTTTCTCTTAATTCCTCTGCTCATTCCCTTTTTTTCAGCAGTTTTCACTGGAGTTATCAGGGCCCCTTACAATGTTTTCAAAATAACTAATGTGCTACATTTTAGTTCTGGAATTATTTTAGACAATGCATCTGAAACTTAAACCAAAGCCTGAAGCAATTCTCTTAGGTTTGGGACAGAGACTAGGGCAGAGAGATTCAAAAAGATTTTTCAGTAGTTTAAACATAGATATTTGAGATGTGCAAATTTTGAGGTGTCAATTCTACTTGAATCAAAAAATGTCCATTATAGTTTAATGAAGATATGATTACTAAAATTCAGTTTTTATGAAAACTTTCATTCATTTATTTGACATTCTTTGTATGTTCAAATACTGGTGGATGTCAAATTGGCTGATTTTCGTGAATTGTTACTTTTCTGGGGCTGTTATTATCATTTTATTCTTGCACTCTGGTCATATAATTAATAACTTTTTGGTATTGTTTTATAAACTTCCAATTAAAATACACAATAAAATCATAAATTATGACGATGTTATCAATGTGGAATTTATTGATACTAAGATTTAAAAAACTTCATAAATCTAAAAACAGCTCAGGAGAACTTAACATTTTTCCAAAATGGGCACATTTCCTGAAGAAAGGGACTTTCACTACAGTTACTTTATTTTGATGAAAATAATGTGTTGTTATTTGAGGACCTCCTTTTCTCCTTTTATTTTTTTTAATTCTCTATTTGGAAACATTCTCAAACTTACAGAACAATTACAAAAATAAAATGAGTACAAAAAACATCCACATTTTCTTTGCTGAGATTCACCTACTGCTAACATTTTACTTCATTTGTTTAACATTTTACCCCTCTGTTTGTGCACGCGCACGCGCGCACACACACACACACACACACGTGCGTGCACGTAAATTATTCCTGAACCACCTGAGGATGTTATATATATCATGGTTTCTTACTCTGAAATAGTTCAGTATGTATTTCCCCCAAACAGTAGTGTTCTCTTACATAACCACAGTGCAATTATCAATCTCAGCAAATTCAACACTAGTACAATATTAATATAATATTTATACATTTAACTATTTATTTATTTATTTATTTTTTGTCTTTTTTCGTGACCGGTAATGGGATCGCAACCCTCAGTGTTGCTCCCGTACCGCGACCGGCAACGGGATCGCAACCCTCGGTGTCGCGCCCGCACCGCGCTCAACCAGTGAGCGGACCGGTCTCTATATGGGATCCGAACCCTCGGCGGGAGCGCTGCAGTGCTCTCAAGCGCCGCACTCTACCGAGTGTGCCACCAGGCCGGCCCATACATTTAACTATTTAAATCTAATTTACCATTAATGTTTTGATAACCCAATATGCCCCCTGTACATGTTTTTAAAGATATGATATGGGGCACACACACACACACACACACACACACACACGTTTTCTTCCATTACAGGATCCTGCTGCTTACGGGTTAGGAATTGCATTTAGTTGCCATTTCTATTTGAATTTCTTTAATATGGAATATTTCCACAGCTTTACTTCGTCTTTTATGACATTGACATTTTTGAAGAATACAGTTCTCTTTCCTTTTTTATTTAATAAAATGTACTCATTTTGCGTTTCTCTGGTATTTACTTGTGATTAGATTCAGGTTTTTCATTCTCTGCTGAAATAGTGCACAGGTGATGTGTCCTTCTCTGGGTGTCACAGCTGAAGACATACGACATCTATCTTCCTTTACTGATGAAGTTAGTTTTCATTGCTTGATCAAGGTACAGTCTTTACTGTATAGTTACCATTTTAAACTTTTAAAACATGCAAATATCCTGCTTTTTATCAAAAAATTCCTCATATCTAGCATTCATTGTTGTTTTCTACCTGATCCAATCCCTACTATAAGGATAGCAGAATAAGGATTTTTCATCTGTCCCCGTGCTCAGACATTTATCAGATAGCCTTTGTATTCTACTTAAGCAAAAGACCTCTCTTCTCTCCTACTTAGGCATTTTGTTTGCAGGCATACATGCATATATGTATTTATTTTTTTATCTACTTACTATCTGTATGGACTTCTGAACTTCCATTTCTTTTAATTATTTATAATTCATTACCATATTTAATTTATTATGAGTATCTTGGAACACTTATAGCTGGCTTCTGTGTCCATGTGTAATAATAACTCCCCCCACTTTTGATTTTAATAATTCTTTAATTTCTGTCATAATGAGATACTTAAGACTCACCTTCGAACTACTCTGCCTCAATCATGGAACCAACCTATTTCTGAGGATCCTTGGTTCAAAAATCTTCTTTAGAGATCAGTTTGGTTAACCAAATTACAGTTAAGTAACTTGTCTAAGTTCATCTAAATGACAAGAGCCAGTTGTGAACTCAGTTTAGTTTATCAGCAAATTGCTTTCTTATCATGTTACATTCTAGCACTATGGTGACAATATGTATTAATTAAAGCATAGTATATTATAAAAGCAAAATTTAACAGATAAGGCTCACAGGTTGCCCAGTGTTTATTATGTTAGGTATTTTCTCGAGTAGTCTGTGGGTTGTTTCATAGTCATATTCAGTAGATCTGTAGTTGTAACAGCAGGTTCTCACCCCCACCTCCTTTAAGTGAAGAGAAGGTTTGTTTTACTAAAAAGCAATTTATCAATGATAATTTTTAGAAAAAAAAAATATGAGGCTGAGTATGAAAACTCCAGTTCCTTAGCTAGGTTAAATTTATGCAGATATATAATGTACTATGAGTACAGCTCATATAAAACACACTGGAAGTTTTCAGGATGTTTTTCTGGTCTTAAGTGTTCTGTGCCTTAGTGTGGATTGATGGCTGATGACTTTTGTACTTACAAGTTCTTCTCTACATCAATCTTTTACTCTACTCTGGAGTAAATATTTTTGTTGTTGCTCTTTAATATACACTTGATCAAACAACCTCTTTTCTAAAACTGTGTCCTATGGAGTACTAGGATTTAAGAGGCTGAACTAACAGAAGTGCTGGGTACACTTTCTCCTGAGTTCAATGAGTCTTGCTCTGCTTTTATCTAATCTATGTACTGAAATTACAAGTGAGATTTTTGAAAAAATAAGAACCCAGGGTTCCCAGGCCAGGGTTTGGGTGGCCAAGGGTCTTGGCCACACCCCAATGCCATCTGCATCCATCCCAGTGATGACTCAGCCACTATTGGAAGACCCTTAGTCACTGGCCACACCCCCCATAATCTGCAACCAGGGCAGGGAAGGAACCACACAGGGGCCAGCCCTGCCCCCACTGCCCCCTTCCCTTCTTTTTTTTCCCTCCCTTTTCCCCTTCTGCCTCCTCCCCACTCTGTAATATCTGAGAATATAAAATAATAAAAATAATAATAACTGATTAATTAATTAAAAAATAAAGAAAGCATTTATTTTGGTTACAATTTGTTAGTATGAGATAAGCCATACCACTGCAGTGGGATTTATTAACTTCAATGTACAGTGGGTACACTGAATTTATTCTGCTTTTATCACAGCTTTTGCTATGATTAAATGAGATAATTCACATATAAAATGTTTGGGAAATTGTGAGTTTTTATGCAAAGGTATTGTTTTTTTTTGATTTGTGGAATTATCATCATTACTATCCACAGTTGGAGAAAAGCCTAATCAAATTAATGTGCTTAAGAGTCATTGCAGAATATTTACAAGTGTTTTATGAGGAAACAAACCTTTTTATGCACTACTAGTGATATATTTTTATGAAGACCTTCAAAGTCTACGTAATGTTATATTGCCAAAAACAAATTCAATAAATAAATTATTAAGAAATAATATTCTGTTCTTGTGCCAGAAAACAAATTGTCTTATATACCAGCTGTTGGCAATGAATGCCAGAAACATGTTTTACACGCATTCTGTTTATGAAGGGCCTCCATGAAACATTTAATAATGATGAAGTGCTCCCAACTGGCCAAATAAAAATGGTGATTATGGACAATTTGATGGATAGAACCTCTGGTGATTTGATAGTCTGCTGGCAGCCATTGCTGAAATTGCCTTTAATGCACTAAAAATAAATTTACCTTTGTCACCAGAGCAAACACATGACTTAAACAGAAGCCCCTGACACCAGGAAGTCTTGAGAAACAAGCAGCCCATATATCTGATGAAGCAGTTGGAGGTTGAGATGTCAAGCTAAAACCACATATAATAGGGCTGGATAGGACAGTGTTGAGTGGATGAGGAGATTAAGGACAAGCATTTAGCAAGGAGGCAGATAGAGAAATCTAGGTGCTATGGTCAATTTGCAGAACAATCAAATAAGGTAGAATACTGTCCTTTTAGACAGAGAAGTTTTACAAATCAGACAAGGTCAAGTGGCTCTAGAATTGGGAAAGTGAGAAGAGAAGAAGTGATATAGTCAGAAGTTCTGATAATAGTCATTTAAGATTTCTGGAACAACAACACCAGCAACAAAAAGTTCAAAAGGTCTAAGTGACAAGAAACAAAATCCTAAGGAACTTTGTGTTATACCATGGGTTACTTGTAGCAAGCATGAACTTTGACTGAAATAGCCATCTTCTAAAGCAGTTTTAAAAATCACTCATTTCAAGAAAACATTTTATCTAAAAGTTCTGAATGTTTGATGTTCATAGGCTTGTGTAAAATCAAGATAAATTATGTCGTGCAGTCATTCATCAGAATCACTTTGAGATATCTTCGATATACCACCTATGCCCCAAGAGTTCAGCTCTAACACCTAAAGTATTAACACAGCTGGATAAAATTTTAGAGAAACAAGTATGATTTCTGAACAGTCATTCATGCCCTAACATGTTGTGAAGAATGTCATATATTTTTCTTTATACTGTTATGACCATGTTATGAGAGCTCTACCCCCTCATTTGGGGAAAAATTAGGGAAATGAGGCTTGGCTATGAGGAGGGAAAATACTAAATGTCAACCCCCTAAAGAGGATGATGGCTAGTTTTCTACTAATGTGCATCACAATAGTTGTTTATCCCATTTAGCCAGTAAAGTAAAAAATGAGGATCTCTGATATTAGTGAATATTCAATTGATATAATAACAGCTTATGATAATTTTAATTGGGCTTTGAAATATCAAAGGAAATTTAAAATTTGTGAGGTCATATTTTAAATTATATAATAAAAATTAGTTCAAATCCTTTAGCCAGGTGGTTATACATTTTATATTTTATATATCATGGTGGATATTAGGATCATGCTTTGCATGATTTTAAGTAATCAATATTACTTAAAATTAAATTAGAAAATTATTGTTGCAGCAATCTTAGGATTAGGGTAGCCCTTAGCACTGCAATGGCAACAGCAATCTGGACTGGAGAGACCACATCGGACTACCTTCCCAGAATCTATGGGCAACTAGACTACAGAAGGGCATTCACAGACAAAGCCAGTCTACAAAGACAGAAATAGTACCTACTGCTTTAAATGTCCAGACATTAACAAACGGCTATAATAAGGACAATCAGGGAAACACGACTTTGCTAGAGAGACAAATTAAAGTGCCACTGACTGACCCTAAAGAAATGATGTATGAACTTCCTGACAAAGAATTCAAAATAAAATTTTAAGGAAGCTTAGCAAAGATCAACAAAGAACAGAGAAACAATTCAAGAAAATGAAAAGAGTCAATAAGTGACCAGAACAAGAAAAGTGACAGAGAGACTTATAATAATAATAATAATAATAAATCAAAAATAAATTCTGGAACAGAAAAATGCAATAAGCGAAATGAAAAATGCAATAGAGAGCACAAACAGCACACAATTGATTAGGCAGAAGAAACAATTTATGACCCTGAAGACAGATTATTCAAAAATATACAGTAAGATTAGAAAAAAGGAAAAAGAATAAAATAAAATAAATAAATTTGGCAGGATTTGTGGGACACCACCAAAAGAGCAAATGTTTGAGTCATAGAAGTGCCAGAAGGAGCAGAAGATAAAGGATGGAAAGCTTTATAAATAGTAGAAAGTTTTCCAAACATGTAAAAAGATATAAATATCCAGGTACAGGAAAGACACTAGTCTCCAATAAGATTCAATCTGGCTATGATTTTCCAAAGACATATGTTAATAAAACTGTCAAAAACAAAGACAAAGAAAGAATCCTGAAAACAGCAAGAGAAAATAAATGAATAGCAAATATGCCTAGCAACAGACTTCTCAGAAAAAAAAAAAAAAGTTCAGGAGAGGGTGAGTTGATATACTCAAAATGCTAAATGAATTAGAAAACAAACAAATAAACAAAAAAATACCAATTCAATGAAGAATATTGTACCCAGCAAAGCTTTCCTTCAAAAGTGGAAAAAAGATAATGACTTTCCCAGGCAAAAAAGAAAGAAAAAAGAAAAGCTGAGGAACTTTATTACCATCAGACCTATCTTACAATAAATGCTAACGTTCCTTAAGCTGAAAGAAAATGATACTATTGAGTAACATGAAAAGATCTTAAGGTATAAAACTTAGTGGTAAAAGTAAGCATGAAGTCAGACTTAGAATACTTTAATTCTGTAATGGCCATGTTTAAATCACTCATAAGTATATCTTTAGTATAAAGGATAAAAGAAAAAAACTTTAAAAATAATAATAACTAATTAATTTGTTATAGAATATGAAATATAAAGAGATGTAAGTGGTGACATCAAATATTCAAAATGTGGTGGGAGGGAGTGGAGTAAAAGTAAAGTAAAAGTTATTTTTGTAATCGGATGTAAGTTGTCATCAGCATAAAATAACCTGTTAAGTATAAAATGTTATTTTAAACCTCATGATAATCACAAATCAAAACCTGTAGTAGATACTCAAAAAAAAAAAAAAAAAAAGTAGAGAATAAAAACATACCATTACTCAACCCACAGGATGACAATAGGAAAGGAAGAAAGCAACAGATAATCTGCAAAACAACTAAAAAACAATTAATAAAATGGAAATATTAAGTCCTTACCTATCAATAATTACCTTGAATGTAAACAGATTAAAGTCTCCTAGAAACAGACTTAGAGTGGCTGAATTAATTAAAATCAAAAAAGACCCAACTGTGAGGGGTCTTGAAAACGTTTTTTGAAAAATGCATCCTATGAAAAAACGATGCATGGATTGCAAAGATTTTGCAACAAAATAAACTCATATAACTTGCTATAACATGACAGAACAGGGAGAATAGGATCTAGTTTGAGGCACTAAGAAAGATAAAACATCAATTTGAAAAGAGCCCCTATCAGAGCAATATGAATTCCACTAAAATTAAAGCAAGAATAAACATCAAATTAATGGAGAAGCTTAGTTGGAAGAATGATAAAGTCACTGATGCTTTACAAACAGTTTATGGGGACAATGTACCAAAGAAAGTAGCAGTTTACAAATGGATAACTCAATTCAAGAAGGACAAGATGATGTTGAAGATGAAAATTCAGCAACAGAAAATCCACATCAATTGTCAAGGAAAAAATTCATCTTGTTTGTGCCCTAATTGAAGAGGACCAGTACTTAATATCAAAAACGATAGCGAACAGCGTCGACATCTCAACCGGTTCAGTTTACACAATTATGATTGAAAAATTACAGTTGAGGAAACTTTCCATTCAATAGGTGTCAAAATGTTTGCTCCCAGATCACCTGCAGTCAAGATCAGAGCTTTCAATGGAAATCTTAAACAACTGGGATCAAAATCCTGAAGCACTTCTTTGAAGAATTGTAACAGGAGATGAAAGATGACTTTACAAATATGATCCTGAAGACAAAGCACAGTTAAAGCCATGCCAACAAAGAGGTCAAAATGGTCCAGTCAAAGCAAAAGTGGACTGGTCAAGAGCAAAGGTTGTGGCAAAAGTTTCGTGGGATGCTTAAGGCATTTTGCCTGTTAACTTTCTGGAGGGCCAAAGAATAATAACATCTGTTTGCTATGAGATTGTTTTGAGAAAATTGTCCAAAGTTGTAGCAGAAAAATATCCAGAAAAGCCTCATCAAAGAGTTTATCTCCACCATGACAATGCTCCTGTCCATTTTTCTCATCAAACATGGGCAATTTTGTGAGAGTTTTGATGGGAGATCATTAGGCATCCACCTTACAATCCTGATTTGAATCTTTCTGACTACTTATTGTTTCTTAATCTTACAAGTGTTTAAAGGGCACCCATTATTCTTCAGTTAATAATGTAAGAAAAACTACATTGACTTGATTAAATTCCCAGGCCCCTTATTTATTTCACGATGGGCTAAATTGTTGGTATCATCACTTATAAAAGTGTCTTGAACTTGATGGAGATTACCTTAAGAAATAAGTGTGGTTTTTTTGTTTTTGTTTTGTTTGTTTTTTTAAACTTTGTCTTTTAATTTTCCATTTTTCCAGAAACTTTTTGAGGTCTCCTTGTATTTGTTGCCCAAAAAAGACTCACCTTCGCTGTAAGAACACCCATAGTGGAAAACGATTTTCATTTTCATGCAGGTGAAAACCAAATAGAACACAAGTAGCTATACTTATATCTTATAAAATAGCCTTTAAATTAAAAACTGTAAAAAAAGCAAAGAAGGTCATCATGTAATGATAAAGAAGTCAACTCAGTGAGAGGATATAACAATAATAAACATATATGCACCCAATATTGAAGTATGCAAATAAAGTAAATATTAATAGACTGAAGGGAGAGAGAGACCTCAATACAATAAAAGTAAGGATCTTTCACCCCACTTTCAGCAATAAACAGAGCATGTAGACAGAAAATCTATTAGGAAACATCGGACTTAAACTGCTGTCTAGAACAAATGATCCTAACAGACATATTCTGAACATTTCATCCAATGGCTATAGAGTCCACATTTTACTCAACTGCAAATGGAACATTCTTCAGGTTAGATCATACAAAGAAGTCTTAAGGAATTTAAGATTTAAATTATACGAAGTGCCTTTTCTGACGGCAAGGATATAAAATTATAAATCAATCACTGAAGGAACCTTGGAAAACTCATGAGTACTAGGAAATTAAACAATGTGCACCTGAAAAACCAATAGGTCAATGAAGGGACTAAAGGGAAATATTTTATAATCTTGAGTTAAGCAAAAATGAAACACAATGTACCAAAACATGTGGGCTACATCAAAAGCATTTCTAAGAGGAAGTTTATAGAAATAAATGCCTACATCCAAAAATAGTAAAGATCTTAAATAAACAACTTAACATTGCTCATTAAGAAACTAGAAGAACAAAAACAAACTAAGGGCCAAATTAGTAATAGGAAGGAAATAATGAAGACTAGAGCAGCAATAAATACATTAGAGACCAAAATTCAATAGAAAATAACAATAAAATGAAGCACTGATTTTTTAAAAGATAAAATTGACAAACCTTGGGCCGGCCCGGTGGCGCACTGGATAGTGCGCCGCTTGGGAAGCGCGGCGGCGCTCCCGCCCGAGGGTTCGGATCCCACATACAGACCGGTTCCCGCTCACTGGCTGAGCGAGGCGCGGGAGCAACACCGAGGGTTGCGATCCCGTTGCCGGTCCCCGGTCTGGTACGGGGGCAACACTGAGGGTTGCGATCCGTTGCCGGACATGGAAAAAGACAAAAGACAAAAAAAAAAAAAATTGACACACCTTTTGCTAGATTAAAAATGGAAAACAGATGATTCAAATAAATAAATTCAGAAATTAAAAAGGACACATTATAATTGATACCACAGAAATACAAAGGATTATAACAGACTGTAATGACCTATTATTATAAGCCACCAAAAATTGAATAACCTAAAATAAGTGAATAAATTTCTTGACACATATAATCTGCCAAAATTGAATTATGAAGAAATAAAAAATCTTGGGCCGACCCCATGACTCACTCGGGAGAGTGCAGCTCTGGGAGCATAGCGGTGCTGGTAGCGCCGAGGCCGCGGGTTCAGATCCTATATAGGGATGGCTGGTGCGCTTACTGGCTGAGTGTGGTGTGGGCGACACCAAGCCCAGGGTTACGATCCCCTTACCAGTCACAAAAAAAAAAAAGAAAGAAAAAAGAAATAAAAAATCTTAACTGAGCAATAATGGGTAATGAGATTGAATCAGTAGGAAAAAGTCCCCCGTCAATGAAAAGCCCAAGACTTTTAAACATTTAATTAAGAGTTAATATCAATTCTTCTCAAACTCTTCAAAAAAAAAAAAAAGGAAAAGAATACTTACAAACTAATTTAATGAGGGCAACATTACCCTGATACAAAAACCAGATAAGGACAGAACAACAAAAAAAGAAAACTACAGGCCAATATCCCTGATAAACATAGATGTAAACATCCTCAAGAAAACCTAGCACACTAAATTCAACAGCACATTTAAGACATTATTCTTCATGACTCAGATTTACCCCAGGGATTCAAGGATGGTTCAACATATGCAAATCAATAAACATGATATATCATATTAATGGGATGAAAGACAAAAGCATATGATCATTTCAAAACATGCGGAAAAAGCTTTTGTCAAAATTCAACATCATTTTGTGAATAAAACCTCTCATCAAACTACAAAATAAAAAAAATTACAAACTATACATTTTATAAGGAGTTAACATCTAAAAATATAAGTAATGCAAACTACTTAATTACAAGAAAAAAAATGAGCAAAGAAACCTTGATAGACATTTCTTAAAAGAAGACATATAAATGGCCAATAGGTGTATGAAAAAATGGTCATGATAACTAATTATAAGAGAAATGCAAAGCAAGATCACAATAAATATCACCTCATTCTTGTTAGAATAACTATTATCAAAAAGACAAAAGATACGCGTTTGTGAGGATGTGGAGAAAAAGGAACCCATGCATATGGTTGGTAAGAATGTAAATTAGTACAGCCTTTATGGAAAATTGTATGGAGGTTCACCCCAAAATGAAAAATAGCAATCCAACTGCTAGGTATATGTCCAAAGGGAAAGAAATCAGTTTGTCAAAGAGATATCTGCACTACCATGTGAGGGGTCTTCAAAACTTCATGCAAGCATTTGTATTATCTTTTAATTCAGTTTTCCATGAACCTTCTGAAGTACTGTTGTATTTATTGCAGCACTATTCAAAATAGCCAGGATATGAAACCTATCAAAATGTCCATCAGTGGAAGAAGAAGATGAGATATACACATGCAATGGAAGACTATTAAGCCATAAAAAGAATAAAATACTGTCATTTGCGACAACATGGTTGAACCTAGAGGACATTATGTTAAGTGAATATGCCAGGTGCAGAAAGACAAATACTGATCTCACTCATACAAGGGTACTTCAAAAGTTCATGGAAAAATTTGTATTATCCTTCAATTCCATTTGTTCTCAAAGACTTTTAGATTCCTCACATGTAGAATCTAAAAATGTTGATTTCTTAATGATAGAGAGTAGAACGGTGATTACCAGAGGCTGGAGTGCTTGGGGTGGGGTGGTGTTGGGGAGATTTTGGCCACAGGACACAAAATTACAGTTATATAGGAGGAATAATTTCAAGAGATCTACTTCACAGCATGGTGACTTATACTTAGTGATCATATGTGGTATTCTTGAAAAATGCTAAGAGAGTGAATGTTGTGTTCACACCACAAAAATAGAAATGTGAGGAAATGCACATGTTGATTAGTTAGATTTAACCATTACACAATGTATGTATACTTCAATCATTGCACGTACATGATACATACATACAATTTTATCTGTTGATTTAAAAAAATAAATGAATTTGAAAAAAATAAAAAGAGAAAAAATTAAAAATTTAAAAAGTCCATAGTTGAAACAAACAATTGACCTATACATTATAGAGGCCAAAATCGTCTCTCCAGAACTCTGGAATTTCAACTAAATTCCAGTCCCAATTCTTTAAGTGATTTAAAAGTTTCTTCCCCATCTTAACGATACGTAAACCCTCATACTTGTGGAAATGCTGTGGTCTCTCACCATGATAAAGAGAAAACAAAATGGATACATCTCTATGAGATATCATATATAATTTCTTAAAATGTTCAGTAATGTGATGTCTAAAACAAATGTTTATTTTCAGAATTTAACCACAATATTATGTGTTACTCTTGCATGAGGAAATTGCCATTTTGGAAGAATACGTTAGGTAGAATAAAGGCAGAATATAAAATCTTCTATAATGATTCCAAAAACCAAATTTATGGAAATACTGTGGAAGCTAATAAAAATGTGAATTACCAGAAACTGGTCTGTAGGTCTGGATGATGTTGGAAGCCAAAATTCTAGCAAACTTCTCAAGCCATTCTACAGAAAGTGATGATTAGACTTCAATAAGGTGTCTAAATTTAATCCTCATAGAAAAATTAAAGTATCAGCCTCACTCTTCAGAAGCTTAACTACACCTGAAAGTTACTACAGTGAAATACTTTAATGTTTATTATTTCATACATTAATTATGTATTTATTAAATGCTTGTGATATACAAGACACTATGCCTTATAAGGGGGTAAAAAGCCACAAAGTACCTTGTTCTTTTCCACAAAGCAAAATGAGCTCTGTGGAATATCTGCATATGAATTGTGTCAAGTGTTTTTATAAAAAATGACTTCAGAGTACCACCCAAAACCAATCATAAAACATCTATGATAATGGTTTTCAGATATCTTCAATGTTGAGGACCTCTGCAGGTGGTTTTAATGCACCCTAAGTTTTAGAATCACCTACCTCTTAGATCACGTGGCAGCAGAGTGCCAAATACATTAGATTGGATGAGTAGGAAAATTTAAAATCACAAAAGGCTCGAAGGAGTTCGTTGCATTAATTCAGGTTAAGAAAATGAAAAACATTAAAAATTAAAATTACCAACAGGTTTGGTTATCAAATGTGGAGCGAAAATGTTGGGGGAAATGGTGTTAATTGAAAGGGATGAGTCTAGTTATGATAATTCTTAGGTTTCTTATCTGAGGTCTGGATGGTCACCCAAGAGAATACAAGAATATGGGCAGGTTGAGATGGGGACAGAAGAAGACTACTCAAGGAACAAATAAAGCTTCAGCTCCTGGACCCTCTCAAGTTCTGTGTGTTCATAAGGTCATACTGTAAATATTTCAAAAGTAAGTTTTAATTATTTTGTCTCCAAAGAGGATTCCCCATTTTTTTAAGCTTTATGCCCCACAAATTTCAATTCACACTAGAACTGGAAAATAATTGCATTAGATTTATATGATACTTCAGAGAGTTCCTACCAGGGTTGTATCACAGAATATTGTACATATTTCTTTGTAATTTAGAAATGATATTTTCTTATAGCCTGTCAAACATAAGCAATATACAAACCTAAAAACACAATTGTAATTTGTTCAAAAATATTGCCCTACATACTATGTAATACGACTTATGTGGGAATTTAGAAGATAAATTCTTCATAGAATTACCTGTCAATAAATTGATATTTTCAGAAAAAAACATAGTTTCTTTTATCAGTGGATGAATATTAATGAAACTAAATTTTCTTTTGTTTGTTACTAAGCTCAAAGATAAACACAACTTTAAGTTGCAATAAATATTCAATTTATGGTAGTTAGCACAGCTCTCTCTGTCCTGATTTTAATATGTTTTTAATCCTTTTTATTGTGCATGTTTTATTTTTCTGTGGAAGTATGTTTTAGAGTTGGAGAGCAGAGATCATTTTGTATATAAACACACATGTGTGTATATATATATATATATATATGATATTGATTATAAATTATCCTCCATTTTAAATATTTAAACTGTATTCCCAGGACAAAACTTCAGGAAACCAAAAATACAAGGCCTCCAGTTCACCACACATTTTGTACTTTCTACTTCACTTAAAAGTATCTGTAATTTTAATAACCTTGAGAATGCACATTTATAATCTTGACATAGCATAAAAACATACAGCTCTCGTTTGGGTAAAAATAACAGTATAATTTGGTGTGAAGGTTAGTTTCTTCTAGACTATCTAGTTGGAAAATATAATGAATGATTAATACTGTAAGTAAAAGTATGAGTTTCTTGAAAATTAGAAAGCTCTATAGGAAGACATATATTTTTTCCCCTGGAGAATATTCATAACACTAAAAATAATTTTCCTTGTCAATTAGTTTTAAGAAAAATATCTAAACTTTGCTAACTGCATGTATTGTAGAGATGTATGTCAACTACCAGACCAAAGGTTATTCCTGTTGCTAAGTAGATGTTTAACAGTCATTATCTCGTTATATAATTATGTTTGATGTCCATGTCAACAAATGTTTAAAGACCATGCCATTGGGTTATTTTGCTAATATTATTACTATAAAATAATATTATTCAACCCATACCTTAACAGGTTTTTTTGTTTGTTTGTTTGTTTTTAACGTCATGAGGGTCCATTCCCAGGCAGATTTCACCATGAGGGTTTCTCTGTCATAATCCTACAGTTCCCTTAAGCCTAACTTAAAACTAAGCCTTAAAACGGTTAGCAAATCAGTTTGGCAGTCACATCCAATGTGAAAAATTAATATAGCAAAGCTTAACATAGAGGGTTTAAGGAGAATGTATTTAATGTATTGTGTGCTATAAATTTCATTGTCCACAAGCATCAGAACAATAGTCTAAGGCATTTCTCTCAGATTTGATCCTGCAGAAATACTACATGCATTCATCTCTCAATTTGGTTCAAAAAGCGGAGACAGTCATAGTGTAGATTTGACATATTGCACATCACCCAGACATTCCAAACCAAAAGATGCCATCAGACAGAGCGCAATAATGGTCTTTTTCTGTTGTTCGTAGACACCCCATTTAACACATTCTCTTAATAGCCATATAACTCTCTGCAAAGGATCAAAAGCCTAACTCTGCTTCTCCCTGTTAAATGAGTAATACTATTCCTACAAAAAGAAGATAAACCAAGGGACTTTTGTTTTCCTACCATCTCTGAATGACTTTACAAAGTATTTTGCATAACTTCAGCAAGTAATATAGTGTGGGAAAGTAAAGAGTAAATTACATTAAAATGTATTAAATGTTGTAACAGATTTAAGAGCAGAGATCTATGAGACCCCAGACTCAGCCATGGGTAACAGAAATGATCCACAGAGACTAAGCTAAACAATCCTTCAGACTGAATAGAAGTGAGAAGGGCAAAGAATTAAAGGATTCTGTAGTATTCTATAGCGTAAAACAACAAAGTGGCATCAACCTGATAGTGCTCTGCTATAAAAATAATTTTAAATACCTGATTGGATATCCGCACGTCAATCTTCTTCTGTTCTATTTAATATATAAGGAAGAAATTTCAAGTCAGAATTGAGTTAGAAATGCAGATATGATATTTAATAAGTTTGGTTATATGGTCAAATTACTTCATCTCCATGGCCTTTAATTTACAAGAAATAAAATTGGAATAATAATACCTTCATTGCTAATTTGTTTTGAAAAGTACATGTAACATACGTAGTGTAGTGTGATCATGTGATAATTGCATTATAAATATAACTCCTTAATTCATCACACAATAGTTACATCAAACAGCAAAAGAATATCAATCTGATAAATAAGAACTTAGGTATTGTCTGATTAAGTTAATATTAATGATTCGTGTGTGTATGTAAATTTGTGCTTCTGATATAAATTATGTTTACGCTTCATCTTTGTAGTTCTTCCTTATTCGGTAGAAAGTATACTCATCCTTTTAAACGTTAACCTTTCCCTCCACCTGTGTGCTTCTATGCCAAGTGATTTTCTTATGTTTAATTGGGTAAATAAAAACATTTTAAGTTGTATTTTAGATATGTTTGTGTGATATCCCATTGTTCATATGTAATCGCAGCTACATAAAAAATAAGTAAACTAATCAAGAAAAGTGTGCTGTAATGAACCATAATTAAATACAATACTTCATTTGTAATAGCTATTTCCACATGAGAGCATTGGTCTATAAACGGATGCATTTGTATTTCTATACCATATAAGAGATAATATCTAGAAATTCTGGTTCTAAATAGGGTGCCATGATTTTTAGCTTCAGCTGTCTCATCTGACCAATCTAAAGAAAAATGGACCATCTGCCTTGGCTTGTTAATATACTGTCATGTCATGATCCTTTTCAAGCACACATGCTTTCAATTACAATTGATACTCAAATTACTAGGGTCACTCTTTGTCTGGATAGTTTTTATTGCTACTATTTAGCCCTTCTATCAAATTTGGCTTCCACCTTTTCATGTTATCACCATTTTTGAAGAAAAAACATATCAAGACAACCCTTCTGATGAACAATACAGTGCTTGGAGTAAACATGGTATCTTAACATGTATTTCTGTGCCATCTGAAATATTTTTAAACATTAGAAAATACTGGACAATTTCTGTTGCACCTTATCAGTTTAAATTTAATTACATAGTGCCATTAATTCAAAATCAACTATCTAGGGATAAGTGGATAAGTTGATCTCTAAGGTAAGATTTTCTGATTTTTTTTTACACTAAAAAATGTATTATTTTTAAGGAATATTTGTAGAGATATTGTAGTCAATTTGGGAAATAACCTTAGAACATCTAAGACATCTTCTTTTTTAAAATTTTAATATAGGTTTATTTATTTATTTATTTATTTTTGAATTTTTAATTTATTTTTATTAAAAAATAATTGTTTATACATATTTGTGGGGTAGAGTGGAATATCAACTCCTGTGCACAATGTGTGATGATCAAATTAGGATAGTTTGCATGTTCATCATTATGAAATGTAATCATTTCTTGTGTCCATTAACTTATTTCTTGCTAACCACACTCCTCCTGCCCCTTTCCCACTTCTAGTAACCACAGTTCTGTTCTCTGCTTCTGAAAGTTCTATGCATTTTTGTGATTGTTCTCTCTCACATGATATTCTTCTTTCTGTGCCTGGCTTGTTTCACTTAACCTAATTTTCTCCAAGCCCACCCATGTTGCTGCAAATTGCAGAATTTCATTTCTTTTTCTGGCTGAGTAGTATTCTACTGTCCATATATACTACATTTTATTTATCCAGTCATTCATCGATGGATAGTTTGTTTGATTCCAGATCTTAGAATTGTAAATAGAGTTGTAATAAACATGGGAGTGCAGGCATCCCCTTGACATGATGATTTCCATTCCTTTGGGCATATACCCAGCAGTAGGATTGTTGGATTGTGTGGTAGCTCTATGTGTAGTTGTTTGAGAAACCTCCATAATGTTCGATAATGGCTGTACTAATTTACAGTCCCACCAACAGTGTACAAGGGTTCCCCTTTCTCTGCATCCTTGCCAGCATTTGTTATTCTGTCTTTTTTTTTTCTTTTCTTATTGATTATGCATATTTGTGGGGTACAGAATCAAATATCGATATATGTATACAATATGCACTGATCAAATTAGAATAATTAGCATCCTCATGTTTACAAAACGTAATCAATTTTTGTGACCCTTAACTAGTTTCTCGCCAACCCCGCACTCCCTTCCCACCTCTAATGACCACAGTTCTGTTCTCTTTTTATTTTGAATGTTTAATGTATTATTGAAAGTTTTCTTGTTTTTCTTCCTTCCTTCCTTCCTTCCTTCCTTCCTTCCTTCCTTCCTTCCTTCCTTCCCCACCTCTAATGACCACAGTTCTGTTCTCTTTTTATTTTGAATGTTTAATGTATTATTGAAAGTTTTCTTTTTTTCTTCCTTCCTTCCTTCTATTTTTCATATAGTTGTTGGCCATTTGTATGTCCTCTTTTGAAAATTGTCTATTCAGCTCCTTTGCCCATTTTTTAATTGGATTATGTAATTCTTTAATGTTAAGTTGATTTCCTTGTATATTCTGGATATTAATCCATTAGATGTATTGTTTGCAAATATTTTCTCCCATTTTGCAGGTTGTCTTTTCACTTTTTAGTTGTTTCCTTTGCTGTGCAGAATCCTTTTAGTTTGATATAAGCCAATCTGTTTTCTTTTGTTGTTGTTGTTGTTGCCTGTCCTTCTGAGGTCTTATACATAAAGTCTTTGCCCAATCCTACATCCTGAAGTG
>NW_007732495.1:134829-140368 GCF_000696425.1 Galeopterus variegatus | reverse complement strand
TGATGTCTCCCAGGTTTATATTTCCAGCCTAGCCCACTTTCAGCTCCAGACTCATATATCTCTTTGCCCTCTTAAATTTCCACAGTTAACTGAGTTAATACACTTAATGCATGTAAAGAACATAGAACATAGAGAGCACTGACACATGATAGCTGATATTTTCTCAAATAGAACTATGGCAAATGTATAATGCTTGAAAATCACCATCCCCTCTACATCCCAGTAAATGATGCCATCACCCACCCACTTGCTCAGCCCAAAAACCTGGTGATCCACCTTGACTCTTTTCCTTTGTGACACCCAAACCTAGATATTAGCAAGTCCTGTTGGTCCTCTCTCCAAAAACATGTCTTGAATTCAATCACTTCTGACCCTCTCTACTGCTAAAACCCCACTCTGAGATATCTGTATTAATTTTTTGTGGTTGCTGTAACAAATCACCACAAAGTTGGTGGCAGAGAACATCAGAAATTTATTTTTTCACAGTTGTGGAGGCCATAAGTCTACTTTCAAGGTGTAGGCAGGGCCACATGCCTTATAAGGGCACTAGGGGAGCCCTTGCCTCTTCTAGCTTCTAGTGGTGGACAGCATTTCCTGACTTGTGGCCACATCACTCCAATCTCTGTCTCTATGGTCACATTGCCTCCTTCTCTTCCGTGTCAAGTCTCTTTCTACCTCTCTCACAAGGACTTTTGTGAACGCATTTAGAGTCCACCCAGATAATCCAAATTATCTTCCCATCTCAATATCCTAAAACAATTACATCTGTAAAGTGTTTGCCATATAAGGTCATCATAACAAGTTTCTGAGATTAGGACATGGATATCCGTTCCCAGGATCATTTTTCAGCCTACCTATCATTTTTCAACACCATAATCTCTCATCTGGTCTACGGCTGCACCATCCTAATGGCTCTGTCTCCCACTTTCACTTTTACCCTCACAAAGCAGGGAAAGTGACCTCAAAGGGCAAATCTCTTGCTTAAAACCTTTCAGTGGTCTCTAGTGCAATTGCAGACTCTTAGCATGGCCTCAAGGCCCTATGTAATCTGGCCCATGGCTGCTTCTCTGGCATCTTCTCCCACGTGTCCCCACTTTGTCCACTCCATCCTATCCTTTCCCACCTTCTTGCTATTGTTCAAGCGTGCCAAGAATGCTGGAAGGAGTTACTTTCTCTCTGGAGCATTCACCTCCAAGCTTTTCAGGAGGTTGTGTCTTATCATGTAAATCTCAGCTCCAAGGTCACCTACTCAGAAAGGTCCCTTTCCTCAATCATTCTCTACCCCACTGTGTCCTATTCATTTCTTTCATAGCACTCATTCTCAGAAACGATTTTAAGGATTTATTTGTTCATTGTTGGTATATGATGATTGTTGACTAGTTCAGCCTTCTGCAGCCTAAACATCCCAAATGACATGATGTCCAATCGTGAACCACCCTTATGATGAACCCAGTATGTCCTGTCCATGTTCCTCTTGATTTGTGGTATCAATAACTTAACATACTTATCTGACTAGTATAACATAGGAAGGAAGATCACCCAACTTGTTCCAGATACTTTACTCATTAATGAAGGTGTATCCTTTACATCAAAAAGCAGGACTCCATAGGGAACAAGCGAAATAACTTTATCCTTTTTCCTCCGTCATGGTCCCTTAAATAGATATCTGTAAAATCCTAGTTCCTCTGTCCCTTGGATGAAGCCACAAGCAGGTCCCATAATTCTTGGTTACTCTTAGGTAATAAAAAGTCCTTTTATTACTTTGAGACTGAAGAACATTTCTTGTTCTCTGGGTTTCCACCCTGTTCAAAATAATAAAACACTAAACTACTTCTAATGACCAGCTCTCCAATGACCCTTTGCAAAGAAATCCTCGTATTCTTTTGGCCTCTCTTAAATTTCTTACAACATTGAAGGAATGTGCCAACATTCTCAAAAATGTTTGTGAGTCCTGCAAGCAGATTGCCAACTTCTTTGTCATGGGAGGCGGAGGAGTTGTGTGAATATTCATTCTCTGCCTCTAGTGACCTTAGTGCAGTCTCAGACCTTGAATTCCATTTTAGTATCCATTACAAAGGCTAAGATTAAATTTGAGCTATTTGTAGCTTTATCGTTGTTGTTTACGGTCTGCTGAAACTGGCAATCCTTTTTCACACGTAAAGTTCCTAAATCTTCCCTTTATGAACTCTCCTAACTAGGAATAGGCGTCCGTGTAGAGAACATGATATTTATCTCCATGAGATGTGTTTTTCCTGGACTCTGCATGGCACCCTAGACCCCTTCTCATCTCCTGTCTTGGGCATAGTCAAATCTAATAATAGTGCTGCACTCTCTGAGCCCTCAATCATCTTCCCTCTAACGAGAAAATCCATCTTCCACTCAGCAGCCCGCCGGTCTGCAAGCCTGAGAAGGAGCCTGCACAGTGGGGGAAGGAAGACTCCTGGGGCGGTGTGTGCTCTTGTTCTCTGGGTTTCCACCCTGTTCAAAATAATAAAACACTAAACTACTTCTAATGACCAGCTCTCCAATGACCCTTTGCAAAGAAATCCTCGTATTCTTTTGGCCTCTCTTAAATTTCTTACAACATTGAAGGAATGTGCCAACATTCTCAAAAATGTTTGTGAGTCCTGCAAGCAGATTGCCAACTTCTTTGTCATGGGAGGCGGAGGAGTTGTGTAAATAGTCATTCTCTGCCTCTAGTGACCTTAGTGCAGTCTCAGACCTTGAATTCCATTTTAGTATCCATTACAAAGGCTAAGATTAAATTTGAGCTATTTGTAGCTTTATCGTTGTTGTTTACGGTCTGCTGAAACTGGCAATCCTTTTTCACACGTAAAGTTCCTAAATCTTCCCTTTATGAACTCTCCTAACTAGGAATAGGCGTCCGTGTAGAGAACATGATATTTATCTCCATGAGATGTGTTTTTCCTGGACTCTGCATGGCACCCTAGACCCCTTCTCATCTCCTGTCTTGGGCATAGTCAAATCTAATAATAGTGCTGCACTCTCTGAGCCCTCAATCATCTTCCCTCTAACGAGAAAATCCATCTTCCACTCAGCAGCCCGCCGGTCTGCAAGCCTGAGAAGGAGCCTGCACAGTGGGGGAAGGAAGACTCCTGGGGCGGTGTGTGCTCTCACTGTCGCTAGAGCCACAGACACCCCGCCCCCGCCCAGGCCCCACGCATGTGCATGCATCCGCCCCCTTTGTCTCCACCCTCGTTCCCTCCAGCCACTCAGCACTCCCGGAAGCCCAATTCCGCGTGCCCTGGCCCCCTGACGATCAGTGGACGGTGCCCGCGCCCTGCAGCCCGTCACGCCAGACCGCGGCTGGCCAGGACCTTCCGTAGAGGCGGGGGGTTGGGGGGGTGGGATGGCGCGTAATCGACGACGGGCGGTGCTCGCTCGTGGCAGGCCCAGCGGCCGGGGCCGGGGCTGGAGGCTTTCTCTTGGATCCAGGAGGATGCCGGCGACCGGGAGACTGGCCGTGGGCAACGTGGCAGCAGCAGGAGCGCCGGCCGCCGCCGCCGCGGCTGGGGACGCGGAGGAGCCTGCGAAGGCCGCTGTCGGTCTCAGGTGCTTGCGCAGAAGCTGTCCAGCGACGCCGCGGTCGCGCTGCACGTGGCGGAGCGGGACCTTTTCGACCAAATGACTCGCGAGGTGGCCCGGCTCGGGCGTGAGAGCATGAGCCGGTGCGACGAATGCGTGGCCGCGAGCCCTGCCGAGACCCGTGCTTCGTGTCCACGCGTCCCCCCTGCCCGCGCGTGACAGGCGCGTGGCTCATGCGCTGCTCGCGCTAGTCAGGAGGGCAGAGCGCCTGCGACAGGATCCCCCACGAGTGGCCGCGCTGCCCAAAGTCTGTGGAAAATCGCGGATTTACAGATGTAGCCCGGTCATCACCCAGGCTGTAGCAGAGACCCGTGCACCAGTGTCTTGGGTGTGTTGCAGAATAAATGAAGGTGTTTCCAGCGAAAATGTCTGTGAAAGAAGAAAACATCTGAAAGACAGGCGTGGCAGTCGTGGGTACAGGAAAAGGCCCACGCAGACGTGGGAAGTTAGAACCCAGTCTCCCGGACACTCCTGCTGCCTCACCCCCGGTGAAGATGGAAGTAAAGGGCTATCTGATTGGTTCTGAGTAGAAGAACCTGGCTGCCGGGTGCTGTCTGTGGGGTGGAGGGCTTCGCTTGGTGGGTTTAGTGTGTGAGAAGAGCTTGGAAGATGGGTTTCCTCTGATGGAAGGAGCGCCGGCGCTTCCTCTCTCGCGCACTTCCCTTTCCCAGTTCAGTGTTCCTCTCAGCCGCCTTCATCCCGTGCCAGCCTTCGCACTCTTGCGCCTTTGTGCATTCAGTTGAAGAGAACTGAGAGGTGAAAAAGCCAGAAGGGCAAGTGGAGGATGCTGAAAAGCACCAGAGCGTCGCCTAAGCCAGGTTTGCCAGCGGAAGAGAAGCCTGAGCGGAAAGAATCATCTTCCTACTCCCACCTTATTCTGCTCTGCTTCCTGTGTTTATTTTCTTACCTGTTTTCTGTTTCGTTTTATTCTCTCCATTTAGTGTTTCTTCTCTCGTTTTACTTCCAACTACACTTTCTCCTCCTCTCTGGCCCTCTCATGGCATATTCCTGCCCCCTTTTTCTCTCCCATTTGTCTTCTGCCCTTTTCCTTGCCTCCTCGTCTCATCTCCCTCTGTACCTAGAAAGTTTTACATTTGGAACAAAAATGGATCCAGCCGTTCCTTTTCTGCAGTCTTCTAGCATCAAACTTTTAGTACAGAAGAATTGCTTAGCTACCAACAATTCTGCAGACTTTTCTAATTCTGTTCTTATCCCATTCCCCTTCTGGTCTGTTCAATCCACTCATCAGACTATATTTGGGTTGTTCCCAACATCTCTTCTTGCTTCCACCTATCAAGATCTGGTAGATGTTGCGTTACCCAGACTGCTCATTCAGCTGATGAGAACTGAAGCCCCTTCCACCAGTGAGAATGGGAAAATAAGGTTGGAACCAGAGAATTCTCCCCCTTCTCTTTGTCAGTGTTCAGTTTACTCTCTCCAGGAACACTTAAACAGCTCCTGGCTAAACATCCCATTTGGAGACCTGAGCAGAAGCTGCAGTCTGCTAGATTAGGATCTTAGGCTTCATGCATCAGAAGCATGACAGCCCCTGGGCCTACATTTAGGCTCTCCAGGAACTCATGCAGAGTCTAACCACACCATCCATTTTCTCTTAAGCCAAACTCTAATGAAAGATACTTTACCTTAAAACCTAAATGATCAAGACTTGATCACAAAGCATCTCCTCTTCGAATCCTAGAAGCTTGCTATAGGTGTGTGCAAAACTGGGAAAGGAGGTAAGGAGGTAAGAAAAGTGTTTGGTGTCTGAGGACATGTGTTGAGTAGAACTTTTGTTGTAAGGCCTGCCTCTGGTATGCCAGCCTTCTCCCTGGAAGTGAAAACACTCAGAGTGATGCCCAGCACATGCCTGCACCTCATTCCTCTCTGCCAGGAAAACCCAAGTCTAGCTACTACAATTATTGAGATGAAAATG
>NW_007732495.1:133778-134394 GCF_000696425.1 Galeopterus variegatus | reverse complement strand
ACTACTTCCAGGAGGCAAAACAGCAAGACGGCAGCCCAGTGGAGCTAGAACCAGAGCCAGGATGAGCAGCAGTCAGGCCAGGAAGACCATGCAAAACCATACGATGACTAGATACAACCTGCTAACAAGAAATGGCTACTAGCTGTAGTTCTGGAAGGCCTGCAAGGCTTCTGAGAGATAGCCAAGACAGAATAAGGATGATGAATTTTTTGAAAAATCAAGATATGTAGAATTTTCCTATTCTAGAGAATGTTCAAGTAGCTCTTTGTGCTCTGTGGAGGTGGGGAGGGAGGGAAGGAAGAGATGAAGCTGCTGTGGAGACAGGTGGATACATGGAGGGAAGGAAGCCAGACTGGTAGGTCTGTAGTTAGCCAGATGGGTGGAGGAAGATGGTCACTAAAGACATGTTTACCTACTTTAACACTTACTCCAAGGACAAGGAGGGGAAAAAGGGATAGGTGGGGAGAGATTTTAGAGTGCCAGAACCAAAGGGAATAGGGTGTGATTGGTGTGGGTTAGTAGTGTCACTCCCCTGGCACACACCTTCATTGTCCTTGTCCCCTCTCCTTCAGTCTTAATCACTTAGTGAGTAGTCTTTGCTACTGTCCCTATGGAT
>NW_007732495.1:112823-132615 GCF_000696425.1 Galeopterus variegatus | reverse complement strand
AAAGAATACACACAAACTACTAGAGCTAATGAACTAGTTTAGCAAAATTGCAGAGTAAGAGTTCAACACCAAAAATTCAGTTGAGTTTCTATGTACCATCAATGAAGGATCCAAAAAGGAAATTAAGGAACAATTTCATTTACAACAGCACCCCAAAGAATAAAATACCTAGGCATAAATTTAACCAAGAAAGTGAAAGACCTTGATATTTAAAACTGTAAAACATTGCTGAAAGGAATTAAAGATGACCTAAATGAATGGAATTAATCAAGCAGAAGAAAGAATATGGGAACTTGAAGACAGTTTATCTGAATTATACAGAAAAAAAAAAGAAAAGGAATAAAGAAGAGTTATGGGATTTATGGCACAGCATCAGAAGAACAAATGTTCAATGCACGGAGTTCAAGAATGAAAAGAGAAAGACAAACGGGTAGAAAGCTAATCTTACACGGCAAGGAACTTGTAAAGGAAGAACAAACTCAGACGAAACTTAGTAGAAGGAAGGAAATAACAAAGACCAGAGCAGAAGTAAATAAAATAGACACTAGAAAAACAATAGTAACATCAATAAAACTGAGTTTGTTTTGTGAAAAGATTAACAAAATTGATAACTCTTTTGCCAAACTAAGAAAAAAAGAGAGAAGACTCAAATAAAAGTCAGAAATGAAAAAGGAGATGTTACAACTGATACCACACAAATTCAAAGGATCATAAGAGACTACTATGAACAATCATATGCCAACAAATCAGGAAGAAATAGAAAACCTGAACAGACCAATAACAAATAAGGAAATTGAATCAATAATAAAACATTTCCCATGAAAAAAAAGCCCAGAACCTGATGGCTCCATTACTGTATTCTACCAAAAATTTAAAGAACTAATAATAAATTTCCAAGAAGTTGAAGAAGAGGAAATACTTCCAAACTTATTTTCGAGGACTGCATTACCCTGATACCAAAGTCAGAAAAGGACACTGCAAAAAAGAAAATTACAGGCCAACATCCCTGATGAACATAGATGCAAAATTTTTCAACAAAATACTAGCAAACCAAATTTAACAGTATATTAAAAAGATCACTCACCATGATCATGTAGTATCAATCCCTGTGAGGCAAGGATGGTTCAACATAAGCAAATCCATAAATTAACAAAGTAAAGGACAAACACTATATGATCAAAATAAAATAAACAAAAACCATATGATCATCTCGATAAATGCAGAAAAAGCATATGACAAAATTCAACATCTTTCATGATTAAAAATTCTTAACAAATTCAGCATAGAAGGAGTTCACCTCAACACAGTAAAGGTCATATATGACAAACCCACAGCTAGCATTATACTCAATGGTGAAAAGTTGATAGCTTTTAGGAACAAAGCAAAGCACTCTCACCACCTCTGTTCAACATAGTACTGGAAGTACTAGCTAGAGCAATTAGAGGAGTGAAAAAATAAAAGGCACCCAAATTAAAAAGGAAGAAGTTCAGTTTGTTGCTGTTTGCAGATGACATGATCTTATATATAGAAAACCCTAAAGGACCCAACAGAAAACTGTTAGAACTAATAGATAAATCCAATAAGGTTGCGGGATACCATGTTGATATTGCTGGATTCCTTTTATTTTTTTTCACTCCCCTAATAGCAATTTTGAGGAGAGAGAACAAAGCTGGAGGCATCACACTACCAAAAATAGGCACACAGACTAACTGAACAAAATAGAGAGTGCAGAAATAAAGCCACACTATTACAGCCAACTGATTTTCAATTAAGGTGGCAAGTACACACAATGGGGAAAGGATAGTCCCTACAAAAAACAGCACTGGGAAAAATGGATCTCCAAATCCAGAAGAATGACATTAGACCCTTATCTCAAATAATTGATTTCTATATTGTATACCATACACAAAAATGAACTCAAAATGGATTAAAGACAAATGTAAGTCCTGAAACTGTAATAGGATTAGAATAAAACGTTAAGGAAAAGCTCCATGTCAGTGGAGATCCCCTCCCTAGGAATCTCATTGGATAACCAGGGAAGAATAACGCCCCCCGGAGGGACTGGAGAGACCTTTTCACAAGATACATCTGTCTTTCAGTCTCATCTCCTAATAAGCATTTACCATCCCTCAAAAGAATTGTCTACATCCCTCCCCTTTCCTCTCCCCTATGAAAATCAGCATATAAACTTCTGTACTCCAGTGGAAATTGAGAACTTACTCTCTCGTGATTCCACAGTGTATTGCCCCCTCAAATCATGTTAATATAACAAATTTTGTTATGATTTTTCTTCATATTAATCTAAATTTGTCAGTGATTTTTATTACCAGTGGAAATTGAGAACTTACTCTCTCGTGATTCCACAGTGTATTGCCCCCTCAAATCATGTTACTATAACAAATTTTGTTATGATTTTTCTTCATATTAATCTAAATTTGTCAGTGATTTTTATTAATGAACCTTCAGGGGTGAAGAGGAACTATTCTCTTGGCCCCCACGGTGACTACAGTTAATAATAAAGTATTATAATATATTTAAAAACATTAAATTATCAAATGTATAATAACGTCTTTGGGGGATTACCAAATGCTGATGGCATGTGTTCCTTTAATTGATTTCTATTGATTTGGCTATTTTACAACTCTGCAGGGGTAGTGTAGAAAACTGATAGTAATGGAAATGGTTTCCGTCTGAGAGCAGGGCCAAGGATACATGTTCATAATAATGCAAATAAAATTTGTCAAGAGATGTGACTGATTTCTCTCTGGTAGAAAAAAAAAAAAAAAGATAATCCCAAAGTAGAAGCCATAACTTCAAACATCACAATATATTACCCTTAGGACGTTAACCTGCCTTGCATCTGTTAACCTCATTTCAGCATTTGTTCAGCTGAATTATTATTTTTAAAATCTCTTAAATTTTTTCTTTGTATTGGTTGTAACATCGAAGACTCTCTCCTTGACTAAACTTTAGTTAGGTTTCTCCGAGTACTCTTTTCTGTCAGGCCCCCATACTGTCTTTGGCCTGTCCAGCCCAGTCTTAGCAAAGAGTCCTGCTAAGTCACGTCAGTGAGAATCCACTTCCCCCACCCCAGCCCTGCCCACCTCCCCCATCCCCCGATATCTGATCAAGTTCCTTATCCTTCATCTTTAATGTCTAAGTCCTTGGCCTGCTTTTAGCAAGAATCCTGCAAGACCTGTTTAGCAAGAATCCCCTTACACTTAATGTCTCCTTTTAGCAACTTTCCACCCACCGACCCCCACTCTGCTCTTTGCTATAAGTCGCCAGATATTTGTGTTGTATTATATAGCTGAGTTCGCTCTCTCTCCGCTATTGCTATACCCTTATTGCCATAGTTTGAACAAAGTCTTCCTTAACGTTTTCGACAAGTGTCAGAATCATTTTTCTCTTCAACATCATTGATTGCCTGCGCAGTTAACTGCCTGGAGAACAGTGTGGGCGGTAAGTGCCGCAGGGCAGTCAAAGCATTTCCGACAGCTCTGCGCGAACTGTAGGCGTGGCAAGAACTGCTCTGCCCTGTTCCGACCTGATGGGTCGCTGGGCAGGCTGCCCTGGTGGCGACGATGGGGAAACGCGGTGGGCCGGCGTAAGTAGTAGGATCAGTAAGGGAAAAGAGACCTCCGCGTGTCAGGATGGCCGAGTGGTCTAAGGCGCCAGACTCAAGGTTAATCCACCTTCCCTACCGGGCTTTCTGGTCTCCGAATGGAGGCGTGGGTTCGAATCCCACTTCTGACACATCGTTTTCTTTTTTTTCCCCTTAACAGACCTAAGAACTTTCCCAGGATCTGCTGGTATTTTCTTCCCTTCTCCAGGAAGACGGCTACGACTACACTGTACCCGTCGCCTGTGTTCCCCACTACCCGTTTGTCCGTAGGTGCAGCAGTTAAGCGGTTGCTTAGTAAAGAGAAGGAGACGGAGTCCGCGGCCTCGTGAGCCCTGCGTGGAAAGATCCAGCCAATCACAGTCTCGCTCACAATCACGTCATGTAATAGAGGATTAGTCCAGTATACCCGGAGGCAGAGGCTACGTCTTCCCCGCTCATAGTTTGAACAAAGTCTTCCTTAACGTTTTCGACAAGTGTCAGAATCATTTTTCTCTTCAACATCATTGATTGCCTGCGCAATTAACTGCCTGGAGAACAGTGTTGGCGGTAAGTGCCGCAGGGCAGGGCAGTCAAAGCATTTCCGACAGCTCCGAGGCGAACTGTAGGCGTGGCAAGAACTGCTCTGCCCTGTTCCGACCTGATGGGTCGCTGGGCAGGCTGCCCTGGTGGCGACGATGGGGAAACGCGGTGGGCCGGCGTAAGTAGTAGGATCAGTAAGGGAAAAGAGACCTCCGCGTGTCAGGATGGCCGAGTGGTCTAAGGCGCCAGACTCAAGGTTAATCCACCTTCCCTACCGGGCTTTCTGGTCTCCGAATGGAGGCGTGGGTTCGAATCCCACTTCTGACACATCGTTTTCTTTTTTTTCCCCTTAACAGACCTAAGAACTTTCCCAGGATCTGCTGATATTTTCTTCCCTTCTCCAGGAAGACGGCTACGACTACACTGTACCCGTCGCCTGTGTTCCCCACTGCCCGTTTGTCCGTAGGTGCAGCAGTTAAGCGGTTGCTTAGTAAAGAGAAGGAGACGGAGTCCGCGGCCTCGTGAGCGCTGCGTGGAAAGATCCAGCCAATCACAGTCTCGCTCACAACCACGTCATGTAATAGAGGATTAGTCCAGTATACCCGGAGGCAGAGGCTACGTCTTCCCCGCTGGCGTAGTGGTGAGAAATCAGCTCTCTCGCTGCCGCGGCCTGGGTTCGATTCCCTGGCCCAGGAAAAATCTTCCCTTTTCCTCCCACTTTTCTCTGGGGGTTTGTATCCTCCTCTTTGGGCAGAGATGTTAGTAGAGAACAGACTTACTGAGGTTTACCAGCGCCGGCTGCGTGTCAGGCATTGACCTTAAAACATCTCCCTGGGTGTCCTAAGACGGTTAGGAAGGCACCTGTCTGGAGGGGCTGTCGGACAGGACCTGAGCTCCGCTCAGTGGCTCCCGTAATTGTCGTTATGAAGTCCGGTGATTCTCTCCGACCCGAACACCTACCTTTCTATTTTGAAGATAGATAGAAATAATTTGAAATAATGCCACAACAAACGCGGTGTCCTTTTCACCTAGATTCGACACTGCTTAATATTTTGTCACATTTGCTTCGTCTCTTTCTGTTTCTCTGTCTGTCTCCCGCTTTCTTTCTCTCTCGGAAGATAAATGATAGATGGATAGACATAGGTATAGCTTCCCCTGTCCCCCACGCATTCGAAAGTCGCAGACATGACGTGACACCATGTCACACCTAAGAAAATTGACGTTAACATGACATTGCACACGAGTCCACATTCAAATTTCCCCCAATCGTCCCCCAAATATGTTTTATAGATGTTTCTTTGCTGTTTTTCTAAGAACTTTTATTGCCCATTTTTTATTGGCACCCCTGTGGAAAATAATAGATTTTAATAATTAAAAACATGTAAATCACATTTAAGTTCTGTCTTGACATTTTTATAGAATTTGGAGCTGCCATGCCTAATTTGTTGTTGTTTTCCAAAGTTCATCTCTCCCTGGGCACTTTTCTAGACCTCCAGGCGGGGCTGTGATGTCATACACTCTACCTCCCTGCTAGCTATGACCCAGCTTCCCAGAATGATCACAGTCCTGAGGACAAAGAGTCTTCCCTCTGCTTTCCTGTGCACCAGCCTGGGCTTCTGCGTAATCTGGCCCAGGGTAGAGCCTAGCACAGCGAGCGACAGCTAGATTAGCAATCAGGTTGAGCTGAGTTCAAATCCTGCTGGTTCCTTTCTAGCTGAAGGTAAGTTGTTTCTCTTCTCTAAACCTTAGTTTTCTCATCTGTAAAACCAGCCAATCAAAGAATGAGGAAGAGAATGAAATTTTATCTAACCTTTAAGTTATATTTTTAAATCTTCCTTGATCTTCAAACTGAATTGAAAGGAATCTATGCATTTGTAACAACAAAGGGAAAGAAAAAAAAAAAAAAAAGAAAACCTGGACAAACAACTTCATGTGACTGTGATTTCCTATAGTGGTAAAATTAGGAAAATTTTTAATTTTCTTTGCTGTAATTTTACGCATATGCTGAATTTTCTACCATGAGTAAAGTTTATTAGTAGAAAAATAATACGCTTTACTTGAAAAACTGCTCACACATTACTGGAAATTAACTTAAAATGAGTCATAGATTGAACTGTAACACACCTAAAACTACAAAACTTTTAGAGGGAAACATAGGAGAAAATCTTCAGGACCATGAGCTTAGTGAAGAGTTCTTAGACGTGATACCAAAAGCATGAGCCATAAAGGAAAACATTATTAAATGAGATCTCATCAAAATTAAAACCTTGTTCTGTGAAAGGCCTTGTTAAGAGGATATAAAGATAACCTACAGTCAGAAAAAATATTTGCAAGCCACATTTGTGCCACGGGATTCATATCTAGGATACATAAAGAACTCTCAAAACTCAAGAGTAAAAAACCTAACAACCCAATTGGAAAATGAGCCCAAGACATGAGAAGACATTTAACCAACATAATATATGAGAAAACATTCAACATTGTTGAAGTACAAATTAAAACCACAATGAGTTATCAGGACATACTTATCAGAATGGCTAAAATAAAAAATTGTGGTGAGGATGCAGAGAAACTGGATCACTTACACATTGCTGGTGGGAATGTAAAATGGTACGGTCATTCTGGAAAGAATGTGGCAAATTTTTACAAATCTAAATGAGCATGTACAATACCAGCTAATAATTACCCTTCTAGAAATATTGTGTTCATACAGAAACCTATACACAAATGTTTATAGCACTGTTTTTTGTAATAGCTCCAAACTAAAACAACCTAAAGTCCCTCAAAGGGTGAAAAGTTAAACAGATGTGGTACCACCACGCCACAGAACACTACTCAGCAAAAACAACAAATGCTTACTGCTTGCTCTGAAATTGGCAAATTCTCTGAGTTCCGTGTTCCTCAGCTGCAACACAAACCCATTGCACGAACAGTGTCCCCCTGGGCCCCTTTGCCTCCTCTGGACTTGGGGACCTGCAGTGCTCATGCTGCTTGCTGTGCCATGAGTATTAAGTTCTTTGTCTCTGACTTATAAGCCTGGCGTTTTCTGTCAATATCCGTGAAACTGTGACAGGCTCACTTGCTAGCCTGCAAGGGGAATAAAATCCCAGATCCTGCTGGAGTGGGGTTCCTGGGCAGCATGGTGTTTTGTCCCAACCTCAAGCTCTGAAAAGAATGGCACTATCTCAGCTGGTTCTGAAGGCCTTCCTGAAGGCATCTTGTTGCCTTTGATGATGAACTGTCCCGTCACTCATAACCACCCGGCTTCTTCCTGCGGCCCTCTGGGTGATTAACTCAAACACTGCAAGACATCCCTTAGAGACAAAATTCAGGGCAGGTTACTGCCAAATGATGGGCTTCTCTAGACCTCATCCGTCTACCCAGTCATCTCATTATCTGTCTGCTTGAAAGGTCTCAACGGTATCAACTCCATATGTCTGCCTCTTCACCACTCAAAGCTGCCAGGACAAGAAGATCCACCAGAATGGAGAAAGGAATGGGGGAAGACCATGAAGCCCCAGCCCTGTGCATCCCGAGAACTTTTATTCATTCAAACATTGCTGGATGTCTCCAAAGTGAGTCACTAATTGTTTCAGAAACACAAAAATCAAGAGGACGGAGAAGCTGAGCATAGAATAAGCAAGAGGATTTGCAGTTTTATCTGAAGTTAGGTGAAGATTTTGACCAATTTGGACCAGCATTTGTGATCTCAGGCAAATATTTAACCTCTTTGAGAATCAGTTTTTCTCATGTAACAAGAGAAGCTGAGCATAGAATAAGCAAGAGGACTTGCAGTTTTATCTGAAGTTAGGTGAAGATTTTGACCAATTTGGATCAGCATTTGTGATCTCAGGCAAATATTTAACCTCTTTGAGAATCAGTTTTTCTCATGTAACATAAAGTAATTTTAGAATATGTACACCAGGGATTGCTGTGATAACATGGGAAGTATTGAGTGTGTTGCTAGCCACACGATTTCCTCTCTATAAGTTCCTATGTACCCAACTTCTCTTAAAATTCACAGTCATGGGAGACGGAGGAGTGGAGGTAGCGAGGGGAGCTAGAGCTAGACCCAGATTAAAGGAATCATAGAAGATTGAGGGATCCCAGAGGGCCTTGGAAGGCAAGGGCCTCTCTAGCCCTCAACACTCAACAATAAAATTATTCAGTGCCACCTAGAATATACATAAAACACTTAGGGATAGGCTTAAATGTAACATGCACTTTATTGTTTTAATCACTCTATGACATCTTGTTGTTGTTGAGACATTGCTAATAAATCCAAGGTCATAGGTGGCCAAATGTTCAAGGAACTGCTTTTCTTGGACTTGGGTGGCACCTCTTGGACTGGCGTCTTTGGGTAAGGATGGAGATAAAGTGAGATGGTGAGTTTTCAGTCTTTTCCTGGTGGAACTGGGTGTCATGAAGTTGGCTATAGGACACTTTTGGAGCGGGGCTTTATTGGATCCCTGGGGTCCTTTGTCAAAGCCAAGCCCATGGCCTCTTGGATGCTCCTAGCGGCTCTGAGCCCTGATTTGATGGCCGTGTCAATCCAGCCATGGGGCAGGGCAGTGTGCTCACCAGCAAAGTGGACCCACCCTTCTGGCCAGCAGAGCTCCTGGGCATAGTCTATATATTGGCAGGGGGTGAAGAAGGTGAAGCCGCCCATGAAATAAGGGTGCTGGCTCCAGTGCTTGATCTTGGAGTAGGGGCACAAGGCCCGGAGCTCCTCTTTGGGGTGGTCATGGACAGCGGCCAGGTCATCCAGGATGACATCCACCACCTGGGCATGGTCCATGGCAGCAAAAAACATGGAGTCACCATCCACAGTATAGAAGGCCAGGATGACCCCTATGCCATTGGGGAAGATGTGATTGGGGTAGTAGATGGGAAGGCCAGTCGGTGCTGGACTTGCCACCGAAGATGCTGTTGCATTTCCAGAAACGCTGCATGCAGGCCAGGATCACTTCGGTGGTGCTGCTGTAGTGGACAGAATGCAATACATCCTCCTTGTCTGGGGAGAGAGGCAGCTGAAAACAGAGAAGCCAGGCAGCCTTGGCTGTGCTGTCCACCACCGCACAATCGGCGGTCGGACGAGCCCGGGGCTGCAGAGGATCGGGTGTTTGGTGAATGATGTGGATGCGGTCTCCAGATGTCTCCAATTCCTCTGCTGGTGAATGGAGGTGGACTGTCCCCATCAAAAAGGCATCGTGCAGGGCCTGGGGGAGCTGGTCAAAGCCCCCAGTGATTTCATCAAACCTGAGATTGAGCAGGCAAAGGAAGGAGAAAGAAGCCGGTTGATGCACAAGGCCATGCAGAGGATTGGTCCTTTGGACTGGGCAGTGGCTGAGTCTTCTAATAGTCTTGCTATTGTGTCTAGTAGTCTTGCATGTGTGCAAGGGAGATAAGCATTGGGCCACCCACTCAGGGTGGCCCTTAGCTCCAGGAAACTAGGAAAAGGCATAGATTTGGGCTGACAATCAGAAAAATGCATCCCCCGTGAGCATGCCCAACCCCTTCTTTCCCCTCAGTGGCCACCTCCATGCAGAATGCCTGGCCTCGGGGCTGATAGAGAACATGGGCTTTTACGGGCATGCTCAGCCCCTTCCATAATGCCCCTAGAGAGAGCCCAACACTGGGTGGCCCTCAAAGAATGCAGTCTTAGCATTATTATCCCCCACTTGGTTAGTCTTAAAACCCCCTTGTTTTCCATTCTCCCTCTGTGGCAACTCTTGGCTTGAATTTGAACTGATTCACCCTGAGAAAAAAGGCTGGGGAGAAGTAGAAGGAAGCAACTGGGGAACGAAGAGGCCTGGATGCTCAAATCACTAAATCTATCAGGGCTCACCAGCTCAGTTGCCCTCTTGTAAATGTCTGTAGTCTGTTGTGTCTGAATCCCGTCACAGAACTCTGAGTGAAAGTAAATCCCAGTTTAGTTTATTTTTGTAGCCAGAGATTGCATGGTCAGTGACTAGGGGTTTGATGGACAGGGTGTGTGTTAGGTGCCCCTGATACAACTTCCTGGGCTGGAAGTTAACAAGTGCCCCCTGCATGGACCCCTGAAGCAGAGCTAAGGTGACAGTCTGTGTAACAGAACAGGTGAGGCCCAAAGCAGAGCAGATCTGTAGCCTCTCGATATCCCCTTAGTCAGTGGTTCTCAAAGTGGGGTGCCTAGAAAGGCAGCAGCAGCCTCACTGGGAATATGTCAGAAATGCATCACTCTGTCAGATCTACTGACTCTGTGGGGAAGGTCCAGCCATCTGTGTTTAATAAGCACCCTTCCACCTCCAGTGATTCTGAGTCTCACTGGAATTTGGAACCCCCTGCCTCCCCCATCCCTCACTCCCATTTCCTTTGGGATTTTCACCTGATTTATCTAGTTTTTTCTTTCTACCACTGTTCTCATTGGTAACTGGTCAACCCATGCTACCCACCTCATTACCCACCAGGGCTCCTGGAAGGAGGAGATGCTGTCATGCAAAGTTTCTATAAAGGCTTCATAGTAGCCAGCATCTGCATTCAACAGGTCCCCGATCATCTATCGGCACAGCCCCAAGGCTCAGGTTCCCCACCTTGATCGGGTGCTCCTGCAACCATGTGCAAGGAGAGAAGGTAGGTAGGTCAGAATGTCCAGGGAGCCAACATGAGAGTTCCTGCTTCCCACCCCAGGACAGGGAGGAACAGAAATGGACAGGGTGGAATGTGCCCTCAGCTGGGCCCCTAGGGACTGCCGAGGGACTACCTTGCACTCAGAGCTCTGAAGATGGTGCTTGAAATGCTCCCTGGTCCTAATAATGCAGAAAATAGCCACTACTCAGGGTCACTTTCCACCTACAGACACTCTTCTGAGCCCTTCACTTGTATAATCCTCATATATAATCCTGAGAACTCCTGTTTTACAGATGGGGAAAGTGAGGCTCTGTCTTCATGTCCACCTGCACGTATATTAGCCCCGGCCTGGCTTCTCTGACCTGCCTCGTAATGCCAACCCAGGAGGAATCTGGGTAGTGAGTGTTTCTTTTCACTCTGCTCTGACTCCCTACATCTACCCCTACCATCCCACTGTCCCGGCCACCCCTCCAGCAAGTGATTGTGAGGTTCTGCTTCTGATGCACCCATTGATCAGTGATTGTACCCTGTGCTTTGCCCCTGCTCCCTTCTCTCAGGCAAAGCTAGGGAGGATATAACAGCGCTGCCTGGAAGATCTTCACTGGTTAGGGTGTCTGACCATCTGGTCCAGCTAGGGCTGAGGGGTGTCGATGGCCAATTTAGTCCCCTTGTCACCAGTGTAGGCAGGCCTGGAGGCTGGGCATCTGGGGAGTAGGCCTGAAAGGGGCCATCAGGATGGCTGGGCCCTGCCATCCTAACATATGCCTGGGCAAAATGCCTTTTATAAACATGCTTGTTTAAACCAGACATGAGACTGCAGGACCCCATAATCTCAGGGACAGCAATGTCAGAAAGTGCTCAGACACATACTGGTCAATAAGACCTTTAACTTCGACAATCTGGACCCAGAGAAGTTGGTCAGCTTCCAAGTGAGGAAATTAGTTGCAGGGGATGGATGGTGGGGAACGGGGCACTGGGGATCATCTCTGGCTCATCTTTTTCACCAATCCCTCCCTCCCTGCCTTTTGAACATTGAGTATACAATAGCCAGACCACATATGACAATAGGACTTTGACCTACAACCTTTGAAAAAGCAAACAGCCTAGGAAGCCAAATCACAACCTAGCAGCAATCAACCTAGGTCTTGGTCAATGACTATCAGCTTCCCTATTTTTGCACTCCCTCCTCTGCTCAGCTTCCAACTCAGAACCAACCAGAGAAACCCAAATATCCTCCCCTAGCCAATGACACAGGTGCCCACCCTTCTAGTTAGCTGCCTCCAGTTTCCCTACGCCAACAGCCTCCGAACAGTGCCCATCAGAAACCTTCCCTGTTTTCCACTATATGTATACAAGACTTTCCCACACCTTTTCCTGCCTTTGAGCTTCTGCCAAATGCAAGTGGTGGTGGTTGACTCCCTTGATATAGCAAACTGTGAATAAATAGTCTTTGGTTACTTTCCTTTCGGTGGATTATCTTTGTTTATTTCCTTCCTTTTCTTACTCTCTTCTTCCCTTCCTACTTCTCATTCTTCCCTCCTTCCTTCCTTACAGTATGATATGATATTTTGGTGGAAAATAAATCAGGGAAGGGCAAATAGGAAGTGACTTTCAGGTGGAGAAGGAGGGAATTGTCTCAATTCCAAGGAGACATTTGAACCAAGACCTGAAGAAGGTAAGGGGTGAGCCATGTGTACATGTGTGGAAGAGCATCCAGACACATGAAACAGCCAGTTTAAAGGCCCTGAGAGTTTTCTCGATGGCATAGTTAATAAATAGCAAGACGTGCAGATAAGCAACAGAGGACTCTTCCTTCTTGGGGAACCACGAGCCATGGGAAGGTTTGGAGTGGACCTAGGAGGACATCTGTGTGCAGGGAGGGCAAGTCTAAGGCTGAACATCCCCTCTCCTGCTACAAGTCTGGGAAGGGGGTGATGGTTCTGCCACAGTTTCTGGGGAGCTGTGACAGGGTGGGATGTGAGCAGCAAGAATCGGGGATGCTGGGCCTGGCCATGGTGGAGTAGGAGTCGTACTTCTTCAGCACCCGGCTGCAGCTGCTCCTCTCCAGCTCCTCCACCACCTGGGCATAAAGGAAGGAGGGGAGAAGGGTGTGTTGGTGAAGGTCTGCTTGGTACAGGCCCTTGACCCTGCCCCATCCAGCCCCCATGTTCCATGGTCATTTGTTCACTCTCTGGGGATGCTGGGCCTGGCCATGGTGGAGTAGGAGTCATACTTCTTCAGCACCCGGCTGCAGCTGCTCCTCTCCGGCTCCTCCACCACCTGGGCATACAGGAAGGAGGGGAGAAGGGTGTGTTGGTGAAGGTCTGCTCGGTACAGGCCCTTGACCCTGCCCCATCCAGCCCCCATGTTCCATGGTCATTTGTTCACTCTCTTCTCCTTGTGTGTGTCTGAGGCTTGCTTTATATGAGTCCTGGGCTTCAGGAATGTGTCCCACAACCAGACTGGCGTCTCCCATAATGGAAACTTCACTTCCGCCCTTAGACATACTTCAGGGTATGTAAAAGTAGGAACAAGGGCTCCGCATCGGCCTTGGAGCTCCCAGAGGTGGGAAGTTTACCCCCTTGTCCTGTATGGGGACATTTCTGTATGCCTCTGAGGCCATTGTGAATGTCATGGGTGCTGGAGGGCTTTGAGTGAGGCTGGACCAGAGTCCAGGAGCTGGGCACACTTACGCTGAGCCGAAGCAGGACAACACTTCAGCAAAGGTAGGACACTTGGGCAGAGGCCTCCCATGAGCAGTGTCTGTCCCACGAGTCAGGCCGTCACGCCAAGATCCCCTTGGGCCAGGGGTCAGGAAATACAAAGGCACTGTCAAAGCTGGGTAAACCTGGGTATAGTGGATTGAATTATGTCCCCCGCAAAATCCTTGAAGCTTGAGTTATGTCCCCCAAGTTTTATGTATTAGAAACTTGGCCCCCACTGTGACTGTTAAGAGGGTGGGAAATCCTATTATGGTAATTGAAAGGTGGAGCCTTGAAGAGATGATTGGACTGTAGGACCCTGCAGTAGTGAATGCATTAAAAATGGTGGTCAGGGGTGTGGTTCTGAGGCTTTAAAAGAAGAGGAGAGTCTGTCTGTCTGTCTCTCTCTCTGTTCTCTCCGCTTCCACCATCTTGCAATGTGAGACCCCTCGGTCATTGTCGTCACCACCATATGGACTTTGGACTTCTGAGCCTCAGAAACTGTAAGCAATACTCTTTCTCTTTCTGCTCTCTCTGCTTCCACCACCTTGCAATGTGAGACCTCTGGGTCATTGTCGTCACCACCATATGGACTTTGGACTTCTGAGCCTCAGAAACTGTAAGCAATAAATATCGTTTTTCTTTATAAATTACCCCATTTCAGGTATTTTATTATAAGCAATAGGAATGGACTAATACAACAGGCCAGACAGAAAAAGGTGGACAGGTGTTGTAGGCAGGAACCAGCATTGTTTCTCCTCTTTGACCACATATCTATAAAGATGACTATAATTCTGGCACTGGCCATGTGGCTGGCACAGTTCTGATCACTGTATGTACATGCATCCTTTCACTTAATCTCACAATCAATCCAGGAGACAGGCTCCAGTACTATGGTCATTTTACAGAAACTGGAGCACAGAGATGGCAAGTGTCTTGCCCAGGGTCACACAGCACATTCAAATCCAGAGTTCAGCTGTGGGTCTCTCTCTGCTTTACCCTGGATCTGCCCATGATGATTACAATGGCAACTGATTTGCTTTCTGCTCAAGCACATGTGGAAATGTCTGGGATCTGAGAGTGCACAATGACTGCTGAGCATGTGGCTGAGATGGGAAGCGGCTGTGAGGGTAAGGCAGGGCAGACAAAGGCCAGGCTGGCGAGCCCTCCTGTGCATGGGCCTGGGGTCTGGGGCAGAAATCCTTCCAATTCACTTAAGGAATCAGAAAAACTTGGGGAAGTTTGCCTGAGATGACCCAAAACTGTTGGCAACCTGCATCAGAATCACCCTGCTCCCCACCTCGGCTTACCTTCCACAGTGACTTATTGAAGAGACGTTCTGCTGTCTTCCCCACCTCATCTGCCCTGACTGGGTAGCCCAGAAGGCTGGGATTGGACTGCACATCCCCCGTGAGCTGCTGCACCCCATTGATCAGCATCCTGGTCTGGTTGTTGTAAGGGCAGAACTCCTTGAGGTTCAGCCCAAACTTCCTGATGAACTCATGGGAGAGCCTGTGGGGTGAGTCAAAGACTACTCTAGCCAGAATAAGAAAGCAGCCAGGCTTCCCTGCACTCACGTCCTGCCCCCCACAGATTCTCTAGGGCCACCTCTGGCCTCCCATCACAGAAGGGATGGCAGGCCTCCTGGTCACCAAACCAGATTAATGGCAGTGGGACCAGGAGGGAATTGAGCCACCATTCTTGTGGTCACGCCACACCAGGCTGGCCTTCTGCATTGGCTGAGATCTCTCTCACTTTGCCTGAGAACTGTGGCCTTCAGGCCTTCACGTGTGTCTACTCCAGGTCCTGGAGGTGGCATGAAGGAGGCCTGGGGAGGGTGCTCCGGGCTCATCCTCTCCCGAGGCCACGTGCACTGTTCCCAAGCCTCCAGTCTGCATCCTCAAACCCCCACTCACCCCTTCAGGATGGCCCCCCTGGATTCTGGGGCTTCCGTGAGACACCACACCTTCTAGGAACAATACTCATATTTATGTCATTAGCAAACCTAGCAAACTGCTTCTGACTTTCCAAGGTGCTCTCCCATCTTCATTATCTTTTGTGATCCTCAGTACAGCCTCCTAGGTAGTCAGGGCAGGTGTGGTTACGCCAATTATGTGGATTAAAACATTGAGGCCAGGAGAGCTGTGAAATGAGTTGGATCAGATTCCAGCCCTCTGGCTTCCAGTAAAGGACTCTACCCACCTCTGTGTTTCTCATCCTTGGTGCCGACCGCCCACACCCCACCCTCCCTCACCTTCCCCCGCTTCTCTTGACCAAACCTGTGGTTGACAGGGATCCTCATGGCACCCAGCTCTATGTCCCACTGTGCTCCAGGCACTCTGTGGGTCTCTATTCTTCCACCCACGTGCCCTGGGGCCTCCAGGACAGTCACCTAGAAAGATAGCCCTTTCCTAGACTTAACGGGTTGGCCACGATCCCTCCACATCACACCCTCCTCTTCCCCTCCGGCAGGCTCAGATCCACAAGCCTTTGTGCCTCTTCCCAAGATCTCCCTCCCTTATGGAATTAGACCGCCTGGGTCTTCTATCCCTTCTACCCCAGCCTAGAGCGCTCGACCTAGCCCTCATCCCCAGCTCTCTAGGGCCATCTACTGCCCACTCTCCCACCTCCCAACTCAAAGCCTAAGTCCCATTGTGTACCTGGTGGCCAGCATCCTGCAGGGTCTTGGCGGCGGTGAGCCCAGCCATCCCTGCCCCAATCACTACTATTTGTTTCCTTTCTGCTGTCTGCCCCAGCCTGTTCTGGGCTAGCTGAACTAATTCTTCATGTTGGAGATGCTCCAAGCACTTGACAAGCTGGCTGTTGAAGGCCATGGGCTGGCCCATGCTGAGCACAGACAGGAGAGCAAGGGCCAGCCAACCCATACACATGGCTGTGGAGAGAGCAGTCAGGCAAATGGCTGCTGACCAAGGAAGTGGTTGTATCACTGGAACTGCGATGCAACATCTGGCAGTCCCATTTTCTTCTTCCCCTACCAGAAGGTGCGTTAGTCATGGGACCTACCATGCTCGCACTGCGCCCTCCTGACCCTGCTGCTGGTCAGAGATGCCCCTTCAGGGATCAATGACCCCTACCCAGGTGCAGACTGCACACCTGCCCAAGGGGCCTGCCATCACCTGGACTGTTACACAGGAGACAGGGGACAGGTGAGGTGGACCTGCCCACCTCATCGGGTGCCACTATTCCCCCTTTGGGGTTGATAGAATGTTTACTGCAGTGAGAAGACCCTAATTCACTGCAGCCGTGGAAGAACAAGATGTATGGACAAATAAATGAGTGGATGGGTGGGCAGAGAGACGGATACACGGACGGGTGCTTTGGGGCCTCCTGTGATGCTTCTCTCTGCCTCTGCATTTCATCCCAGCTTCCAGGCCCGGAGGCAGTGCCCAGCCTGGACTCTCTTCCTCCAGTCCTTTGGTCTGCCTGTCTCTGGCCACTCTCCCGAGGGCTCCCCTGCTTCTCCAGCCTGCCTTAAGAACCTGTGTGTCTGGCTTTCTAATTCCTTTTACTGTATCTGCACATTCATCAGAATTCAGCCTTTCTCCACCCTCCAAATTCATCCATCTCTCCTTTCTTCAAGGCATGAGAGTGAGGCTTCTCTCCTTCCTTTAAGTGAGAATGCGGAATCTGACCCACCCTGAAATCAAAGTCTTGGCCCTTTTTCTCTTTGTCCCTTGTGATGTTTGTATTTTAACTGCAGAGCTGTATTGCTGGAAAATGGTGTTTAAAATCATAAGTGATTCCAGCCCTTAAAGAAACCAGAAGATGCATGGCAGAGCCTTCTGGGAAACGTGAGTGCTTTGATGTGTTTTCCCAAGATTGGAAGGAGGTATGCATGGAGCTATTCTCTCTCCCGTCTGTTGGCCTGCCCTGGAAAGTCAGCCCATTAGGATGCAGAGGAGAGCAGAATGAAGAATCTTTGAGATGAAGGAGCTGTCAAAACAACCCCGTACCCTGCCTGATTTCACACAGAAGAAACTAGATCCAGGAAGCCTGTGGTGGCCCTGGCGCCACACAGGTGTTTACTATTTGCAAAGTGAGGTCAACACAGACCCACAGCCCTAGTGTTCCTGCAACCACTTTTTACCCTCCTGAGCTAATCAACTACCTGCCTTAAAGAACCTCTGTCTCCTGTCTCTGGGGTGGGGGGATCACTGAGTAGCCCAGACACCTGCTCTGAAAATCAGAGACTGGGTCTGCCCTGTCCACTGTGATTAGATCCCATGCCTGGTACAACCACAGCTCCATTGTGGATGCCTAGTCACACATTTGTTCGATGAATAAATAAATGTGAGTGTTGAGTAGATATGAAAACCACACATCCTAGATCTTCAGCTTCAACAAATTCTGTCCCTTTGTGCCTTCCAAAATACACTTGTCAGTTGATAAGTCTCCATTGTTGGTTTGGAAAGCAGGGTCACCATAGGCCTAGGGGAAGGACAGTAAGGGACAAGAGAGAAAGCCTGGGAGGAAGATGGGGGCGGGCAGAGTCCTGGCCTGGTGGGCTCTCTCTGGGTACTCATGTTAGAGGGCACACAGGTCCGGCTGGCTGCTCCCTTTCAAAAACAAACCAGTCAAATGTTGGTAAAAATGGGAGTCAGCTTTTATTCAGGAACACTGGTGAACTGAGGAGAGATTTAGGCCAACCCATCTGTCTTGTAGACCTGAAGTAGAATGACCAGACTAAAGCCATCTCCCCAGTAACCTTGAAGGAGACTGGCCAGGCTAAGCCATCTCAAAGGGGGGGTTTTTAAAGAGGGGGCTGAGGGAATGAGATGTGGGAAAATGAGAAGCAGGAGGGAGAGGCACGTGAGCAGCGAGGGCTGCGTGCAAGTTCTTAGGTGCAAAGTCTCGCCAAGACTCCATCTGGTTTTTGCTCCCAACTTTGCTGTTATATCAGAGTCTGGTCCGTATGTGCAAATCTACAGTTTCAGGCTGACTGGAAAACAGCTTGACATTCATACAAATAATGTCATCTTGCCCCATAACCAAGATTCAAAATATCAAATAACCACAGGAAAAGGGAACTCAGAGAAATGCATGCCAAGAAAACAACTGTGTCTTTTAAAAACTTACAAATCTGCCTACAGCCCATGCAGTTTTAGGTGCCAACATGCTTTAGTCCTGCTCACTCCAACATTCACAGAAGCTCCGCATTATTCTCTGGTCCCCAGGGAAGAGCTGGCACCAGGTCCTGCTGGGGGTTCTGAGGTCTTTCTGAGCAATAAGGGCAGAGGCAGCCGATACATTTCTGACTCTTTGCTGCCTCTGAGCTTCTTAGCTCGCACCCCTTTAATTACACCCCACACTGGGGGCCTGGTAGGGAGGGGGCATTGGAAAGGGAGGCCTGGTTCCTGAGTGGAAGCAGACACAATCCAGCGCTCTTCTTTTCTCCACCTTCCAGATCTGACCACCTGGCCTCGCATACCTGGGTTCAGTGGGCCCTGGCCCAGCTGATTTTCTTAAGTAGAACCCTGAAGTAGAAATGAGTCCTCCTGCTCCTGAGCCTACACATCCAGGGTTCCCAGCCCCTTCAGCTCTGCCTCTCCAGGGTCTCTCACACCAGCCCCTCCCCTTCTTCTCTTAAGGATCTCTCCCTCCCTTCCCCTATGTGGTCACTGCCTCTGGCCTGTCCCTGCTGCTGGCCTCCTCTTTGCCTTGGCTACTGCTAGAGGGATAGTTCTAAATGCAAGTTGGGTTGCAGCAGTGCCTTGATTTAAATCTCCCTCACTCCTGTGGGTCCTTCACTGTCTTCTTTACTGAAGGTCTATTTTTAGGTGATGGTGCCTTTATCTATTCTTCAGGCTTACGAATTGCATGAGATCAGGGAACTTGTTTCTTTATGTTGTATACCTACAGGAGTGCTGAGTATGCAGTGGTGCTCAATAAATGCTCCATCAATGAATGCACAAACGAGGTGTGGGAATGGGCTCTGCCTCCTCAGCTGACGCACTCCAGAGAACTGCCCATCCACTTCTCCTAATTCGGGCAGCTTCATCCTCGCCCCTCCGCCTCTTCTTAGATTTGGCTCTCCACAAAGGGCCTCCTTCTTACTCCCTTTTCCTGTGTTTCAGGAAGTACAGGACAGAGATTTCTCCTTCTGAGGCTTAACTTGGGGTGTGAGCCCCACTCTTCCTGTTTTTAAGGCTCCCCAGTGCACTTTATTTTTCACGTGCACCTCCATCTGCTGGGACCCAAGAGAGCTGGGTAAGCAGAAGTAAATTCATAAATGCCTAAGCACTGGCTCCTGGCACGCAGCCTTACTCTCTGCCCACTGAAATCCAGAGGCGTAAAAGGAATCCTCAAGCTTAGCAGT
>NW_007732495.1:111494-112689 GCF_000696425.1 Galeopterus variegatus | reverse complement strand
AGGGCCTCCTTCTTACTCCCTTTTCCTGTGTTTCAGGAAGTACAGGACAGAGATTTCTCCTTCTGAGGCTTAACTTGGGGTGTGAGCCCCACTCTTCCTGTTTTTAAGCTCCCCAGTGCACTTTATTTTTCACGTGCACCTCCATCTGCTGGGACCCAAGAGAGCTGGGTAAGCAGAAGTAAATGCCTAAATGCCTAAGCGCTGGCTCCTGGCACACAGCCTTACTCTCTGCCCACTGAAATCCAGAGGCGTAAAAGGAATCCTCAAGCTTAGCAGTATTCAGCAATGCACTAGCCAAGCTGTTCAGCAGCCCTCTAATCCCCTCCCAAAGCACCCCAACTCCACCACCCCTCTCATGCACAGTAACCAGACCAGACAGATCTTCAAAGTGCTGGCGATCTTTGGCGATAGGCATAGTGCCAGCCAGAGGTGAGGGTCAGCCCAGCTACCGCTTATTCTGATGGATCTTATTTGTTTACTCATCCATTCATTCATTTATTCATTCAGCACATCTTTATTGAGCACCCTCTACATATCAGGTAAAACACTAGATGCTTGGGATCCCTTAGGGAACAAAACACAGACATTCCACAGGAAGTTTTCATACTTTCACAAGAGGATATGCAAACGGCCAAGAAGCACTTGAAGAGGTATCATCATTAGTCATCAGGGAAATGCAGGTTAAAACTGCAATGAGATTCCTCTTCCCACTCATTAGCCATTAGAGAATGGCTAAAACTAAAAGACTGACAGCAGGAAGTACTGGTCAGCATGTGGAGTGACTGGAATTCTCATACACTGTTGTGAGCGGGTAACTTGGTACAGTCACTTTGGAAAACTGTCACTTTCTACCAATACTATACGAAATTCCACTCCTGTGTACACATCCACAAATAAGTGCATAGGTCCACATAGATGAACAAACTAAACCGTATTTGTACAATAGTACCCAGCAGGAAAAAAAGCAAGCAACCAAACAAAACAAACTACTAATACACACCACAACATGATCTGCCAGATGTTGGTCTTATTTCTTCTGATCTGGTGGTCCTGCCAGCCTTCCCCCTTGGGGGCTCAGCTCAGCGTGTCCTCAGAAGTCAGGCAGAGCAGGGCCGGCCCGGTGGTGCACTGCTGTAGTGCGCCGCTTGGGAGTGCGGTGGCGCTCCCGCTGAGGGTTCAGATCCCACATACAGAC
>NW_007732495.1:108942-111243 GCF_000696425.1 Galeopterus variegatus | reverse complement strand
GGCTGAGCGCGGTGCGGGCGCAACACCGAGGGTTGCGATCCCGTTACCGGTCAGTAAAAATGACAAAAAGAAAAAAAAAAAAAAAGAAGTCAGGCAGGGCTGACTCATGTTCAGTTCCAATATATGCGTGCAACATGGGTGACTATTGCATGAGTGCACTGCAGTTTGTTTATCTATATAGGGTCAAGTTTGGGGCCATTATGAACATTCTTGCTCATCTCTGGTGTATATATTTATCCAGCACTCATTTGTGGGTATATATACCCAGGCGTGGAATTTCTAGATCATAGGGTGTTTATATAGGATGTTTAATAAAGATGTGCTGAATGAATGAATGAGGTCATCCAGAATAAGGGGGCTATGTCCAAAGATTCCCAGGCATAATGTTGAACAAAATAAACCAAGTTATACAAACTATATTGTTTCATTTACATGATGTTTAAAAACAGGCAGAATGAACCAATGTGAATAGAAGTGATAACAGGAATGATCTCTTGGGGGTGTTACCTGAAATGGAGCACAGGAGAAATTTCCAGGGATGGTGGAAATGTTTTCTATCCTCATCTGCGTGGTGGTCACAGAAGTGTATGAATACGTAACTTCATTAATTAAGATGTCTATAGTGTACTATATAAAAATTATACCTCTGTAAAATATTTAAAAACAAATATTAAACCTAAAAGTGTACCCAAGTGCTAACATTAAAATTGAGTTTTTCCAAGTTAAAAAAAAAAATGTGGGGAGGGGGAAGAGACAACAATGGAGAAAAGAGAAAATAAACAAAATAACGATGCAGTATGTCAGATGATGAAAAGCTCTCTGGAGAAGGTAAAGTGGGCACCGGCCCAGGGAGGGCTGGGCTGAGGGGGCAGAGCCCAGAGAAAACAGGGGAGCAGGAGGCCAGGTGAGAGGCTGAGAGGGATTTGGGTTAATATCTGCCCAGAGATATTAGCCTCGCCTGTGTTCCTAAGACCTGATTAAGGCCTGAGAACCCCTGAGCATTGACATGTGGAGTTCTAAGTAAAATATGGCCAAACTCCAATAGAAGAAAGTCCACGTTCTGATGTTTGTTCATGTTTTAAAAAAACATCCAGGGGGCCGGCCCGGTGGCGCACTGGATAGTGCGCCGCTTGGGAAGCGTGGCGGCGCTCCCGCCCGAGGGTTCGGATCCCACATACAGACCGGTTCCCGCTCACTGGTTGAGCGAGGCGCAGGAGCAGCGCCTAGGGTTGCAATCCCGTTGCTGGTCCCCGGTCCGGTACGGGGGCAACACTGAGGGTTGCGATAAAAAAAAAAAAAAAAAAAAAAAAAAAAACATCCAGTATTAAATTGTGGAGAAACTCCAGTCCTTTTATGGGAGATGCCTTTGTGTTGCAGGGACCAAGGTGTGGGTTTAACCTTACTCTTGCTATTCCAGCTCTGATAATTTCACTCACCCCCCACCCACACGTCCAGAGGCAGGGAAGGAGATTACTACTGTTTTCTGATGAGGAAACCAAGGCTCACAGGAGTCAGGGGTCACATGATCCGGTTTAAGATGTCCTGAGTTATGCCGCACGTATGTGTTGGAACTAAGGGTGAATCTGGCTCTGCCTGGCTTCTTAGGACACATCAGTTGTGCCCTCTGGGGGAAAGGTCCCGAAGGGCCACAGGACCAGAAAAAATGAGATCAACATCTGGCTCAAACCCAGGTGCTGGTGCACACACCACAGGTGTGCACGCAGACACCACACACAGGCACACACCTGAGGCCCACTGAGCGGACTGGCTTTCAAGGTTGGGCCGTGGTGCTGCCAGGAAAGAGCTTCCATGGGAACCCCAGGCCCGTGAGGTGGGTGCTCCCTCAGGAAGGTGGGAGCTGGGCTGCCACAGATGTGTCCTGGTTTTGAGCACAGGGCACTACCTACGTAGGCTAGGGCTGCCAGCCCTCCCAGCCTCCTGTGCCTTGGTGCTGGTGAGATATGGGGGGGGCCGGGCCCAGTCAAGCCTCCTGGACCTGTCCTCCAGTCTACTCAGAGCCAGGAAAGAGGGGACCCTTGTGCAGCCCTGAATATAAAGAGGTTGGCCAAGGGAGGGTGTAGGAAGACTTCAGCCATGTTGTTGGGAGCCTGTCCTGAGGGTTCCTGTCTTGGGGAACCCATGGAGGGGCAAGATTGTCCTGAAGGAACTGTCATGGGGGAACTTGCCTTGGGGGTTCCTGTCCTGAGGAGCCTATAGGGAGGCCTGTCTTGGGGGAATCTGTTCTGGGAGGGCACTATCTTAGGGGATCCTGTCCTGAGTGGGGGAGCCTGTCTGGGAGGG
>NW_007732495.1:100954-108613 GCF_000696425.1 Galeopterus variegatus | reverse complement strand
GTTCTGGGAGGGCACTATCTTAGGGGATCCTGTCCTGAGTGGGGGAGCCTGTCTGGGAGGGGACCCGTCCAGGGTGGTCCTGTCCTGGGAAGACTGTCCTGCCTGCGGGAGCCTGTCCTGGGGCAGGCCTGTCCTGGGGGGTCCTCTCCTAGGGGATACTGTCCTGGGAGAGACTTTCCTGGGGGCGGTATTTTGGGAGAATCTGTCCTAGGAGGCTTCTTCTGGGGCGGGGGCTGTCCTAGAGGAACCTGCTTGTCATCTGCTGGGAGGGGACAGAGCTTGGGGAAAGGGACTCTCTGCAAAGCTTGGTTTGATGATGAGTTATCCCCATAACCGTCCAGGNGGGGAAAGGGACTCTCTGCAAAGCTTGGTTTGATGATGAGTTATCCCCATAACCGTCCAGGGATTGAGTCTGTTCACTGCGGGTAGGACTGGTGGAGGTGGCTTTAGATGAGAGTAGGACAGGGAGATCCAGGAGCTAGAAGGAGCAAGACCTTGAGCCAGCAACGGGTGAGACCGTGAGTAAGTGCCCTGCCCAGCAGCCCTTTGGGGACTGTCACTGGCCCCGGCCCTTGCCACTTGCCCTCCTTTTGTGGTACCTTTTGTCCCTCCTCCACACCCACTACTTGGGGCGTGTGAGAGTATCCTAGAGCCCAGTCTGCTCACGCTTCCCCATGTCCCACATGCAGAAGGGAGTTATCACCCAGCTTTCCCGTGGCTACCCCCTTTTGTCACTGAGGTGTCAAATAGAGTAAAATGGGGCACAGCAGGTGGGCTCTACACATCACCAGAAGGCACCAGCCACACCACCACTGTCTTCACCCTCTGTTTGGGGACTCTCCCTACTCTCTACTGCAAGTTAATATGAAACTTCAAAAACTTCATGCTGGGCCGGCCCGGTGGCGCACTGGATAGTGCGCCGCTTGGGAAGCGCGGTGGCGCTCCCGCCCGAGGGTTCGGATCCCACATACAGACCGGCTCCCGCTCACTGGCTGAGCGAGGCGCGGGAGCAACGCCAAGGCTTGCAATCCCGTTGCCGGTCCCCGGTCCAGTACGGGGGCAACACTGAGGGTTGCGATCCATTGCCGGACACGGAAAAAAGACAAAAGACAAAAAAAAAAAAAAAACTTCATGCAGGCAGGGAGAGAGGAGAGGGGACAAGGACCCGGGAGAATGGAGAGCTCACCGTAAACACAGCCGAGGCAGACACGCAGCACACAGCCTGGCTTTGTATAGCTCCAGACCCACTACCCCAGCCCGCCCTGTGACGGACACACATGCTCTTCCTTGGGGCTACTCTGCGAGAAGGTGAAATGACAGGAGGCAGCGAGAAGCACCCCAGTCCTCATGGTATCCCCTCTCACTGGGACGCTGGCTAGTTGATCACTATGAAGCCAGCCCCATAGAAGATGTGGCCAGGGAAGCGTTCTGGTCCAGGTAGAAGAGGACCTGGGCACGGGACAGGGGAGGCAAACACACCCTCTTCTGGGGTGGCAGGCCAGTTAGAGGAGGGGTCACTTACAGGGTCTGCCAAGTTCATCCAAAAAGTTTGTGTTATGACAGAAGGTGAGGGACTGCGCACCTGGGAGCCTGCCAGGGGCCTGAAGCACCAGTGTCCACGAGACCAGGGCTTGAACCTCATTGTCAGTGTGTGGGAGCGTGGGTGGAGGTCAGAGTCCTGGACAAGAATGTGCCCATTGTGCTCCTCTGTTAGGAACCCATAGCCATGATCCCATGCAGCTGGGCTTCCTCACCTCTCTTTCCCCAGTTTCCAGGTCTCTGCTGGCAGGCCCTGCCAAGGACTTTGGGAAAGAGAAGAGAACAGGGTGGGATTTGGATTGGGCTGTTAATCCAAACCAAACACTAATGCCTCTGTATGGCATCCAGGAAGATGTTCCTGTCCTGATGCAATAGGTAAAATGGTGCAGGAGTGTATCCCAATCAGTTGCCAAACAGGACGAAGCCACCCGAGGCTAGTTCGGTAAGTGGGGGCAGGACCTCAGTTTCTACCTCCCACCATCTCTGTGGCCCAGCTCCCATGCTCCATTTCCTAGCATCCTATTGGGAGTGGATCCACATGACCTGGTGTGGCCTCTTGCATGGCTCACCTCTCCTCCCCAGTTAAACCTGGGCTCCTTTCTCCCAAGAGCTGCACACAGAGAGAAAGCTCCAGCATGACCAGTAGCCTTTAGGTGCCCTTTGGGAGGATGAGGGAGCACAGCAGAGGGTCCACCAGTGGGGATAGTGCCTGTGGCCCAGAGCCTGCTATGCCTGGCCTGTGTCTCCAGCTGCTCTCTTCTTGGAGGTCTGTCTTTTCTTTCCTTTCACCCCATCTACACACCTGGGGCACAGTGTCATCTGTCATGATGGATGGGGTGTTGACAGCATTGACTGGGACACCTTGTCCCTTGTCCTTCTTGGCTCTGAGCCTGGCTCTTATTAAAGAAAAAAATTATTCATGACGGGTGTTAAAGACAGTAAAGCAGACTTAATTCAGAAGACTACTACAATGGGGTTTTATAGTAGGGGAGAGAGATTGGGCTCAACTCCAAATATAACAAGGGCAACTTGAGATTTATCAGTGAATGGAAAATTACTAAGAGAAAACATCAAGGCTAGGAGGATTCTTGCTGAAGGCAGGCTAGGGTGATAAAACATCCAGAGTTGGGGATGAAAAATTTAAACAAATTATTAGGGTGGGGGATTGTTACTAAATAGACCAAGCAGGATTCATGCTAAAATTGAACTAAACAGGCCAAAGACAGAGCCTAAGCTCAAGGACTAGTCCGAAAGATGACTCAGAAGAACCTGACACAAGTTTGGTCAAAGGAAAGAGTCATTATCAGTTCCCTCCCTTATTCAAGGAAAGAGGTATTTTTCCTTTGAACAATATACATTCGTTTCTTGTTTGGTGGGGGATATTTGCTGGATGGTGTGAACAGTCAGACATTTAATGAGAATAATTTCTATGAAAATAAAAAGAAAAACAAAGACAAACACAGTTCCTGAGTCCAGAGGGCAGCCAGTTGAGAATATTTTTAAATGTTGGGCTTGAAGGCACAGTGAGGACCGTGACAGCAAGCCAGTGAATTCTCGGCTTGCAGTTTGAATAACTTTGTGATGGCCAGAGGGCAGCCAGTTGAGAATATTTTTAAATGTTGGGCTTGAAGGCACAGTGAGGACCGTGGCAGCAAGCCAGTGAATTCTCGGCTTGCGGTTTGAATAACTTTGTGATGGTTTTGTGATGGCATTGAGTGTTCCGATGAACTTTCTGAGTGGCCCATATAGAAGCAGGCATGAAGGTTGTTCATACATGATCTGTTGTGGTGATTTCTTTGAAGATTTTATCAAGTCATCCAGCTTCAGCTTTCAGAGCTTCAGGAAAAGGGCAGTTTCAGTTCTCAGGGGCTCAAGTCAGGAGGGTGGGAGAAAAATTGGAAATGTCAGTTTGGAGAGCAGCAGCCAGAAATTGAAGGAAGCTAGATGAATTGAGAGCCCAGTACGGAGTGCTATAGTTTTCCACTGAAACATAAAATCTCTCTTACAGTCACCCCATTTTTGATCAAATATAACCTAAGCAAGGTTATTCTCACTTACGAAATAAGTTTGGACTCATTAGATTTGGCCTAATTATTTACATAATGGCAGTAAGCATGGTAATTGACCACATAGGCCTTTTTTTCCCTACCTAATCCCTCCATAACTTGGAAACTCTTCTTGAGTATTCTTATTTACATTGCAATGTATTTGCATAAGTTCAATAAGAATCTGTAACTTTTCATAAGGAATCTGGAACTTTTTTTTTTCTGGAACTTTTTATAAGGAATCTCGAATTAGACTTTTCAAAGTCTCTTAAGGCTAGGAAGCCAAGCCGAGAACTCACCATCAGATTTCACATGCACTACCTATGGATTGGTGTGAATTCATCTTTTCTCAGGGTTTCCAAGGCATCTTGAGGTTTCTGGGCCTGCCAGAAAGTGAACTTATTTACTTACCTATAATACTGGTGTAGTGGGGAACCCGGAGCATTTTCCAATTGTTAAACCTGCCCCCTTTCGCTGGAGAAACTGTTTTAGAAATTTTATGCTTGGCTGTCTTAATTGTGAACTTTAGCTTCTGTAACCTAGCTTGCTTCCCGCACCCATGCAAATTAGGCTCCAGAACTGACCAATGAGCTATGCCTCATAGCCAACCAATCTGGACTAACAGACTTGCATCCCTCATTTGCATAAGAAGACCTAAATGAGAACTTGGGTGGGAAGTTTTTGGCTATATAAGGTGGGCCTTTTCCCTCATTCTGGGAGACATGAGCCTAATGATTGTACTCTCCTTGCTTGCAAGCAATGAAATGCTATAACATCAAAAAGAGCTGTAACAGCAAAAAGAGCTGTCAACTATTAAAAGAGCTATAAAGCCAATGTTGGTCTTGGATTCCTCTGTGTGAGCACCTCACACTGGGAATGCTGTAAACCAGTACTGGGCTGGTTTTACCAAAAGGGCTTTGCAAGCATTAGCTCCATTAAGTCAACTCTAGTTCCTTAAATCTGTCTGGTTATATCTGATTTTATTTTTTTTTAATTTTTTTTATTTTTGTCTTTTTTCGTGTCCGGCAACGGATCGCAACCCTCAGTGTTGCACCCGTACCAGACCGGGACCGGCAACGGGATCACAACCCTCGGTGTTGCTCCCATATCTCACTCAGCCAGTGAGCGGGAACCGGTCTGTATGTGGGATCCGAACCCTCGGCGGGAGCGCCACCGCACTCCCAAGTGGCGCACTGTATCAGTGCGCCACAGGGCCGTTCCTATATCTGATTTTATACATCATTTTCAAATGCAAAATTCCAGTCAAAACATTGGTAATATAACCAATGTTTCCAACTGTGTCCTCTGATAAGGAAGACAGATTCTTATTGGACTTATGCAAATATATTGCCATGAAAATAAGAATACTCAATAAGAATTTCCAACTTATGCAGGGATTAGGTAGGGAGAAAAGATAAATGTTTCACTTTTGTTTGCAAATACTTTCAGGAAAATATCAAAGTAAGATAAAAACTATGTGCAATGACAAAAACAACAATAACAACAAAACACCTTGAAATGGCCATGATTAATGATCTGGTGAAAGTTCATTACAGCAAAATTGACAAGAGGATTTAGTTGTTTCTATGACATACAACAAAAATATGAGTAATAGCCCCAATTATGACTGAGAACATTATACCAAGACATATGGACAGAAAAGGTAGTTGTACATTTTGATGAACTTCACACAGTTTCTGAAATACTCACCTTAGTGATATTTATCCATACAAATATAACCTAGGCAAGTTTAAGTATCTCTTTGTGATGGTTAATTTTATGTGTCAAATGGACTGGGCCATGGGGTGCCTTGATTAAATATTATTCCTGGATATGTCTGTGAGGGTGTTTTCACATGTGATTAGCATGTGAATTGGTGGAGTCAGTAAAGTAGATTGACCTCCCTATTGTGGATGGTCATCCTCCAGTCCACTGAGGTATATATCTCGGCTTCATTGATCCCCAAATGCCCTCTCTCTCCACGTGTAGTGGTGCTCAGGTGGAGACCAAATCTGTATTTATTATGTTACAGATCCCTGTCCAGCTGTACACACCATGGCTCAGTCCTGTCACCCCCACTGGCTTCAATCCAGTTAGACTCATGACCAGGTACCACACTCAGAGCCTCATGGTCTCAGCACAGGCCTCGCTGGGCCTTATTGTGGGGAAAATAGAATAATTTAGTCAGGCTCCCTCAGCTCAGGTCTGGTTGGGGGTTGACCAGCACATTTCTTGTAAATAAGTGTGTGTGGATGGAGTTAGTGCACATGTGCACCAATGTATCTTTTTAGTTTTGTTGCTATTGTGTGTTCTTCAGTTTGTGAAGCAGCACTGGCCAGCAGAGCTCATGTCTAAAAATAGAGCATGTTCACTCTGCTGGCAGCTGCTCAGTTTTCCTTTGGACGTTGCTGGTAGCAGTTGAGTTTCTGAGTTTCTCTGTGGTCTGCTTGGCTTATAGTGTTGTGTGTGCTGAATAAAGACTGTTCCTTCTTCAACCAAGGCTCCAAGGACCTTTCTGCTGGTTACCTAGCTCACAGGCCTGCATGTGAAGGGTTTGTGAATGGTCTCAAGGGGTCTGTGAGCCCCAGACCCAGCACTAGCTCTACATTTATGTTCCAGGCTTGTTTCCACATTAGCTGAGGCATACTTAACTGGCATGAAGCTTCTCCTATGCTTGACATTTCATCATGATGTCCTGCTTTCTACTGATTCTCCTGCCTATTTTTTCTCTTGTTATTTACTTTTTTTAATGGAGGCATAAATTAAGGACAGCTAGTATATTCTGTTCTTGAATGTCATTTTTTTTTTTTTTTTAAAGATGACCGGTAAGGGGATCTCAACCCTTGGCTTGGTGTTGTCAGCACCATGCTCAGCCAGTGAGCAAACCGGCCATCGCTATAGTGGATCCGAACCCGCAGCCTTGGTGTTATCAGCACCGCACTCTACCGAGTGAGCCACGGGCCGGCCCCTTGAATGTCATTTAAACAGCATCACCTGTCTTCATTTGCTCCACACTGTGTCTGTGGGATTTATCTGTGTTACTGGTGTAGCAAGAGTGCATTTGTTTTCATTTCATGTGATACGCCACAATTTATACATCCTTTCCACTGTTATGGACATTTGGGCTGTTTCATCTTTTGGCTTTTTACAATAAACCTTCTAAGAACATTCTAGCACACACCATTTAGTAGATGTAAGTACTTATTTCCACAGGGTATATACCCATACCACTGAGGTTTTACAGCCTAAATCTTGAAGGCCCATCCTCCATGTCCAATTCATTGATAACTGTCTTAAGAACAAAGAAGAAAACATCTTCCTGTGAGTACAGCATATGAGTTGCCACTAGGTCTTCATCCCTTATTAAATTCTACAAGTTCACTAGTCATTTGGGAAAAAATAAAGAGGTCACTAAAATTTTAAATAAAAAAAAAAAAAAAAAAGAAGAAAAAGAAAAAAGGAAGCTGTAAAAGTACTAATTGAAAATATAAGTGAATGGTTTTATAATTTTGAGGTACAGAAAGCTTTTCTAAACACAGTATTAAAAGCCAAACATTAAAGAACTCAAAAGGAAAAAAAATTCATACGTAAAAAATAAAAATTAGAAAAAATCTGTGTACAACAAACCCAGAGTGAACAAAATTAAAGACAAAGCCTAAACAGGGGGAAATTTGCAATTCACAGCCAAGCGGTGATATTTTTAACATATGTGCTCTTACAAATTAATTTTAAAAGTGAATTCCTGATTTATAAAATAAATAAAATGGGCAATAAACATAGAAAAATGCAAATTAAAATGACATACTATTTTAAGGCCATTAAATTTGCAAAGTTTAAAAAAATAAATTGGCCTAACTTTTCTGGAGGGAAATTTGGTAATACATGTAACATCCTTTAAAAAACACATTCCCTCCTACTTAGGAATTACACTTGTAGGAATTGATCCTAGGGAAATAATCATTCAAGTCTTGCAAAGATGTATATGTAAAGAAGATTCATGAGAGCATTATATTAACAAGAGAAACCTGATAAAAATCTATTACCTTTTATTTTTATTTTTTTGATCGGTAAGGGC
>NW_007732495.1:97036-100538 GCF_000696425.1 Galeopterus variegatus | reverse complement strand
GTATATGTAAAGAAGATTCATGAGAGCATTATATTAACAAGAGAAACCTGATAAAAATCTATGACCTTTTATTTTTATTTTTTTGACCGGTAAGGGCATCACAACCCTAGGCATGGTGTTGTCTGCACCACGCTCAGCCAGTGAGTGCACCAGCCATCCCTATATAGGATTCGAACCCACAGCCTCAGCGCTACAGCACCACACTCTCCAGAGTGAGCCATGGGGCCGGCCCCAGATAAACCTGATAAGAATGTAAATGTGATTCATCCATTAGGGGATTTGTTAAATAAGTCACTGTAAATTGAAATAATGGGATACTTCTCAATCATTACAAATGATGCAGATCTAAATTTATTGACATAGAGAAAAGTTAGGTCAAAAACCAACGTTTAAAAACAGAAGTAATAATGTGGTAATATAAACATTTTTGTTTAAGTGATTGGTATGTGTTCACATAGGGGAGAATTCTGGTGAACTATAGAAATGCTGATATTGGTTGCACAGGGGTGGGGGCAGTGGTGGGTGCCCGCTGGAGAGGCAGGTGATGAGCTCTGTCTCCTTAACTACTTTCTGCCTTGCCTGGCATATTTTTTTATAATCAGCATGTATTTTATTATAATCTGAAAAAATTTTCCATTTTTGAAGCCATCTTCTCTAATTATGATGCCTAATTTATCCATTCCCTTTTCTGAACTCATATTTACAGCTTACAATCTCTACCACACAATTTAAGAATTTAAGACTCTTTAAGACTTAATTTGTCCTGAATTATTCATTAATGACATCATAAGTGTGACTCAAGTCTCACCTACATTAAATGCAAGCTCCCCAGTAATAGATCTGCAACATAATCAGCGCCACTTTAGACAAGCCCAAGTACAAAATGGCGCTGCCCTCCTGCCTCCCTCCCTCCCTTCCCCCCTTCCCTTTATGAGAAGCCTCCTGACTTAAACAGAAATACCTTTTGCTTCTGCAAGGATGCAGTTCTCCACCTCAATCCACATTAGCATAATGACCCTCCTTGATGGTGTCAGCCAGCCCTTGGTGCACTATAAAAGCTCTACCACCCCCACACCTGGGCTGTCCACCATTTTCAGGGCAGCCCTGGGCTGCCTGACACTCTGAGCACAGCCCAGCAGATTTCTTCCTTTAATAAAGCTTGAATGGTAGCCAGCATCTTGGCTCACTTTCTTTCATTATGGTGCCAAAACCTGGGAAGGGTTTTGACCAATGTTGTGGACCATCCCCTCTCTCTTGGGGTGATTGGCTCTTGGCCGCCCTTCCTGGACCTGCCAAAACTGGGTGCCTGTGGGACTCTCTACTTTTGCTGTTTCAGATCAAGATATCCAACACTGGCCTCAATTCAGGGTGAGTCAGTGGGTCTGTCCTTTCTACTTCTACAGTTCCCCCAACTACTCTATGACTTTGGTCTCTACGAAGCCCAGGCGCCTGGCCAAGGGAACTCTTCTCATGCCCCCCAGCTATTGGAGGACACTCCTCTAGCTGGTCTGTGGCTTTTCTCTTGAAAAGAAGGTGGGCATCAAAGGGGACGCCCTTTGCTGGCACTCTTCTTCTACCAGGACTGACTGCCCTTTCTCACCCTCTACATGGGATCCTCACACTCCAACTCCATGCTCTATGCCCTTGGGCCATCTCCTGGCCAACTTCTCAGCCTCCAGGGAGACATTAAAACTCAAATGCCTCATTGCAATGGATCCCAGTGGCCACAAGATGGCACTCGATTTAGACACTCACGGAAATGGCAAAAGCTGTAGAGTTTCATTGTTCAGGCCTTTTCCTATCTCTGAACGCATTCTCTCTGTCAAAACTGTCCCATGTCTCAAATTCTCCTAGCTCATGCTCGACCTCTCCTTCCAGACTCAGATCAATCTTCTGATCTGTCAGCCCTCCACATTTCTCTCTCTTCCCCACACCTGGCCTCTAGATGCTCGTCCTCAGCCCACTTCCTCCCCTTTTTCCCCTTTGTCAGGTAACAACGCCATCTCAACTCCAGCTTTTTATAAACCTTCCTTGAAGTGGCAGGGATGGAAGGAATTGCCTGAGTCCGTGTACAGGAAGCAGGTCTGGATGTCAGCTCAGGTACATGCTCTAAATAATATGTGGCCATTGCTGTTCCTTGCACAGACCCAAATTGGAACTACCAGGCTGGCCACAGAGATTGAGATCTCTGGGATAACATGATCACACACCTACTTCACAGCCTCCAAAAGGCTACTCACAAGTCAGTCAATTATGACAAGCTTAGAGAGATCACACAAAGATCCACTGAAAATCCCAACAAGTTCCTAACCCACCTCTCAGGCTTTCATGAATACACATGTATAGATCCAAACTCCTCTGCAGGCAAGGCCCTCTTACACTCTCATTTCATTACCCAATCAGCCCCTGATATTCAAAAAACTATAAAAAAGATCAAGCCAAATACCAGCTCCTGGCTAATGCTGTCTGTGGCTCACATACCCCAAAGCTGGCTGCTTCAAAGGGCAAGCCACACAGGAACTGCTTCAAATGCAGTCAACTGGGCCACTTGGCATAGGCCTGTCATAACCCATCCTCACTAAAAATGGCCAGGTCCCTGGGGGATTGACTGTGCCACTCGCCAGAGAGGGAGTGGCCTAGTCCCCAACCTACAGCCTTTGGCTTCATGGCCATCCCTACCAGAGCTTCTCTGCTTTGCCCAGGAGCTTCTCAGCTTTGCCCAGGAGGAGGACTGACAATGCCCAGGGCCTGAGGCCATCTACAGAGATCACAGGCTATGAGGCCCACTTACCATGCATGAGCCCATGGTAACTCTCCTCCTAGCAGGTAAGCTGATCTCTTTTGTCATTGATATAGGGGCCATTTACTTTACACTTCCTAAGTATGCAGGACCAACAACCCCATTCTCTATCACAATAGTAGGGGTCATGGGATCAGAATCCCACCCACAGATCACTCAACCCCTTTCCTGCACCCGACATCACACCCAATTCACATACAAATTCTTAATAATGCCTCAATGCCCAGCCCCCTTACTGGAATGGGACATTCTTTTCAAATTGAAAGCTACTCTTACCCTAAACAGTTTAACTCCAGCTACAATACTCCTGTTACAGTCTGCCCCAGACCTGGCCCCTGAGGCTTCCACCTTCCCCTCCCTCTCGGACAAGGTTAATCCCTAGTATGGGATACTTCTTCTCCCTCCATTGCTATGCACCATTCCCCTATCCTTATTAAATTGTGGAACCCCTCTTTGTTCCCTAATGTCCCACAGTATCCCATAACTAACAAACACCTAATAGGCTTAAAACCCATTGTACACAAACTCCTTTCTTCTCATCTCTCATGGCCTACCCACTCGCCTTTCAATACATCCATCCTTCCAGTTATAAAGCCTAACAGCTCATACTGTTTAGTACAGGACTGATACTACACACGTCGTTCCCAACAACTTATTTGGACAGTACTACTTCAGGGGTTTGGGGATAGCCCCCACTTCTTC
>NW_007732495.1:93479-95024 GCF_000696425.1 Galeopterus variegatus | reverse complement strand
GACACGCTATCTTCTAACCTTAGTAGATACCTTTTCAGGTTGGTTTGAGGCTTTTCCCTGCGCTTCAGAGGATGCTACAGCAGTCACGAATGCTCCCACCTCAGAAATCATCCCTCATTTTGGCCTCCCCACCAGTCACTCACTCGCCTATGGGCTGCTCCCGACAAGCCCACAGGCCTCAGCCCCCTCAAACTTATGTATGGTCGGCCCTTCACTCTCACTCCTCTCCCTTCCAGCTCATCACCTTTAGGCCAGTATCTCCCTACTCTTTCACTCATTAGGGATCTTCTCAGGGAACAGGGCAGCCTTCTATTACCTCATCCTTTCCCACCACCCTCTCAGTCTTAAAACTGAGCCCAGGACAGCAAGTGTATATTAAAACCCAAATCCCAAAGCCTCTCTTGCCATGCTGGGAAGGGCCTTATACAGCACTTCTCACCACCCCCACGGCAGGAAAAGTACTAGGAAAGGCCCCCTTGGTGTCACTTATTCTTGGTAAAACTAGCACCTGAGATGTTACCCAAAAAACTGTTAACACCAAGCCAGAGGGGTCCCTCTACTCAAGCCCCAACCCAACACCTCCTCACACTTCGTCCATTTTAGGACCCACAACACTGAAAATCTCCAGGACCCCCGCTCTTCTCCCAATCCCAGAAGAAGGATGATCTTTCCCCCGGTGATTTTCCTCTCACTCCTGCAGGCCGCTCCACATCCCTCACACAAGAGCTACTCCAAGACTGGTCCCGACCTCCTATCGCGGGTTCGCCATCATGGAACATGGTAAGTATGTGCCACCTGGTGTCCCTAACCTTTATTATACTGTCTGTTCTAGTCCTTGCTACAGGATTGGCCAGTGCTGCCCTAGAGCAGTGTAACATTATAGGCAGATTTCTCCTGGCCTCCTTTACCTCCTACCAGTAGGATGCTTCCTAGCAATGTCATTGTGGCAATGTCCCCTTTAAATTCTTTTGGCTCCCTAACCCTTCACATCCTTTCCACGTTTTTCCTCCTATCTCAATGCTCCCCCTTACCTGGAACATGGAGGTTCCAGGTCCACAGGAATGATGCAGTCCTCAGCCAATCACACTGGTCCCCGAGTGACTCATCTGTCTCCCACTTCACAAGAAACTTTTTGTGGTCACCCTCCTCCCCGTTGTTGCAGCCACTATGTTTCCACAAACGTCTCTTCACTTTCCTCTAATCCCACCTCAGTGGGGACTGTCAGCATCATGCGGGGCCTGCCCACACTCTGCCTCACTAGCACCAAACGCTGCCGCTCACTCACCCCCTCCTCATCCGTGCCCTAAAGCCAGAATATATTTCCTTTGTAAAACTACGTTGTGCTGTTGCCTGCCCCCCAATGCAATTTCTTGCATATTCATTTGGCTCATCCCTGACTTCACCGTCCAGACAGACAGGCCTGGGACTAACTTTGGTCCCCCCACTCAGGAAGTGCCCCCGCTCCTGTAGGGCACTAATTGTACCCTTTTAATTGGGGCAGGGATCCTTCCTGCAACTGGAACTGGCATAGCAGGCCCTGCTACT
>NW_007732495.1:84198-92837 GCF_000696425.1 Galeopterus variegatus | reverse complement strand
AGAACTAAGTATAGATAGCATCTCCTCCCTCCAGTGACAGGTCACCTCACTCATGACAGTCGCTTTACAGAACCCAGTTGCTTTACAGAACCGTTGGGCTCTTGACTTTCTTACAACCGAGAAGGAAGGCACCTGCCTCTTCCTGGGGGAGGAATGCAGTTACTATGTAAATGAGTCCGGGGTGATCCAAAGCAACTTAAACCATTTCACTGAGCCCTTGGATACCCTGGCTTATGCCCCCACTAGGACCCCTAACTGTGCCTCATCCTACTTTTTGGTCCCTGTCTCTTTTGGTGTTTCTCTAATTTCTTTCAGGAATGTATATGGGTTTTCACCAACCAAAAGGTCACCGAATTGTCCCGCAAGGAGGATATCAGCCCCTCAGAATCAGGGACCCCTTCCCTGGAGGAATACAGCCTCCCCACATGAAACCAATACCTTGCCACCTAAATCTTTTATTTTTTCCATATCTTCACCCATCTCCAGCAGGAAGTAGCTTGAGAATAATGAGACCTCTGCCCTTTTCCCTTTTTCATATACTTAAAAGGCAGGAATAGTAGATCTGCAACATAACCAGTGCCAATTTAGACAAGCCCAAGTACAAAATGGCAGTGCGCACCTCCTCTCCTCCCCTCCCCCTTCCCTTTACCAGGAGCCTCCTGACTTAAACAGAAATCCCTTTTGCTTCCACGAGGACACAGTTCTCCACCCTGATCCACATTAGCATAATGACCTTCCTTGATGGTATCAGCCAGCCCTTGGTGCACTATATAAGCTCTACCACCCCCACACCTGGGGGTGTCCCCCATTTTCAGGGCAGCCCCAGGCTGTTCCCCACTTTGAGTGCAGCCCAGTAGATTCTTTTCCTTTAAAAAGCTTGAATGGTACCCAGCATCTCGGCTCACTTTCTTTCACCCAGGACTGAAAATTGTCTTTTGCTTTTACTTTTGGAAGCAGTATAATGATTAATCACAATTTGTGAAAATGTTACATGTTTCCAAAGCTACACAATTTACATGCTTCCAAAGTCCCTTAAAAATGTGTTCAGGGGTAGTCAGCTCCTACTCCTGAANGACAGCATCTCCTCCCTCCAGTGACAGGTCACCTCACTCATGACAGTCACTTTACAGAACCCAGTTGCTTTATAGAACCGTTGGGCTCTTGACTTTCTTACAACCGAGAAGGAAGGCACCTGCCTCTTCCTGGGGGAGGAATGCAGTTACTATGTAAATGAGTCCGGGGTGACCCCAAACTTAAACCATTTCACTGAGCCCTTGGATACCGTGGCTTATGCCCCTACTAGGACCCCTAACTGTGCCTCATCCTACTTTTTGGTCCCTGTCTCTTTTGGTGTTTCTCTAATTTCTTTCAGGAATGTATATGGGTTTTCACCAACCAAAAGGTCACCGAATTGTCCCCGCAAGGAGGATATCAGACCCTCAGAATCAGCGACCCTTCCATGGAGGAATGCAGCCTCCCCACATGAAACCAATACCCTGCCACCTAAATCTTTTATTTTTTCCATATCTTCACACATCTCCAGCAGGAAGTAGCTTGAGAATAATGAGACCTCTGCCCTTTTCCCTTTTTTGTATACTTAAAAGGCAGGAATAATAGATCTGCAACAAGCCCAAGTACAAAATGGCATCGCCCACCTCCTCTCCTCCCCTCCCGCTTCCCTTTACGAGGAGCCTCCTGACTTAAACAGAAACCCCTTTTGCTTCCACAAGGACACAGTTCTCCACCCTGATCCACATTAGCATAATGACCCTCCTTGATGGGATCAGCCAGCCCTTGGCCACTATATAAGCTCTACCACCTCACACCGGGGGCTGTCCCCCATTTTCAGGGCAGCCCCAGGCTGTTCCCCACTTTGAGGGCAGCTCAGTAGATTCTTTTCCTTTAAAAAAGCTTGAACGGTACCCGGCATCTCGGCTTACTTTCTTTCACCCAGGACTGAAAATTGTCTTTTTGCTTTTACTTTTGGAAGCAGTATAATGATTAATCACAATTTGTGAAAAAGTTACATGCTTCCAAAGCTACACACTTTACATGCTTCCAAAGTCCCTTAAAAATGTGTTCAGGGGTAGTCAGCTCCTACTCCTGAATGAAAATTAGGAGTGGTCACACATCCACTTATGCTCACTCTCAGGAATCTGTGATGGGCAGAATAATGGCTTCCCAAAGATGTCCATATCCTAATTTCCAGGTCCTGTGAATATATTTCACAGCATGGCAAAGGAGCATTAAGGTTGCACATGGAATAATATTGCTAATTAGCAGACCTTAAAATAGAGAGATCATCCTGAATTATGTGAGTAGGCCCAGGTAATCACAGGGTCCTTAAAGGCCCTTAAGTGTGGAAGAAGGATACAAAAGAACAGCTCAGATTGATGAGATATAAAGATGATTAAGCCCAACATTACGGCTTTGAAGATGGAGGAAGGGGCCAGGCTATATTATGCAGATAGCCAGATTAACCAGAAATCTGACCTGACAGAGGTCAGCTAAATTCCTAAAAGCCTTGAGGGTGCCACAATCATGTCTCCACATTCTGAAACCATTATCACCACAAGACAATTTCTAACCTAAAACCAGGCCTACTGATGTTACCAACAGACCAGGCCCAGCTTGCCCTCTCGCACTAAACAATGTCCAAAAGTTGGTGCAAGGACTGGAAGGTTTATTCAGATTAGTGATACTCAACTAAATGTCTAAACAAGCAAACAAACAAAGAGAAAGAGGAGCAGTGGGGTCCAGTTTATCCCAGCCCCAATCGGTGGGGCCAACCTAGTCAACTGACACAGTAATTGATAAAAGCAGTTCTCCCCACTGTTGTCGGCACAAAAAAGAAAAGTGCCAACTAGATTTAAATCAGAGAAACAAAGCATAGCCAGGAGCCCTCCAGGGTGCACAAACGTAGTAGCAGATACAATCCAACCAGACAGCAGAAGAGGGTTCGGAAAATCAGAGAAAAGTAAAGAGAATTTTAGTGGCTTCTGGACTTCCTGTCCCTGTGCAGCGTCAGAATGAATCCCCACCACTCTCGTTCATCCCCTGTCAGGGAACCTGCTCAAGGAAGATCCTCATGGTGTAGGACTGGCTTTCTCACCTCTGCTAGTTACCTATCAGGGCAAGCTGTTGCCAGCCAGAGGGAGCATGCTTTTCGTGGGTTGGGAGGAGTTTAAGCTGGAGTCGTCCAGCAGTCACTTAAAGAGGAAGAAAAGTGGGGGAGGGAAAGGAGAGTAAAAAAGAATAAAGCACTGTCTTGTCAGAATTTAGGCTGGAGACTCTAGGAGACTTACCAGCAGCAGAGACATGGGAGCAAAATAGTCCAAGTGGCCACTTGCCTCTTGTAGCTAGAGTCTTCTCTGGTGCCCAAAGCTTTCCAATTTTTGCTGGTGACTGAATTATGCTCTTGGGTTCCAAATCAGAGAAATGAACAATGTACCCAGCATTAAAGCAAGCAATGTTTTATTAAAAGAGGAGATAGACTTTGCATAAGGGGGGTAGCTACAGTAAAGCTAGCCTCCCAAGGGGAGCTGTTTAGGGTCTTTTATAGGGAAAGGAGTTAAGGGGTGGCAGGCCAGTGTCACTGGAGGTGGTCCATTCTGTTCTTCCTGGTTGCATCATGGGTACATGCTCAGTTAGGGTTTTGGCCCTTGAGCCTGCTCAGTAGGTCCACGATGGCAATGGTGTTCATCATCTGTCATCCCAGGAGGGTCATTGTAGTGGTCAACTTGTAGTTCTGTGTGCATGCAGGAATTCCTAAAGGGGTCTTAAGGTTAATCTGTAACTTAACTTTTACAATTATGGTAAACAAGCCTTGGAGAGGGTTTTGCAACTCAGTGCATATCTCTTATCTCAGTTTATTTTTCAGGGCCTGCCATGGAGTAATCATTTGCTCTAGGGGTTTCATGACTGAGGAGTGGAAAAGTATCCAACTGCCCTCTGCAGGGAAAATGGAGTCAGTTTGGTTCACAGACCTAGCCTTACCCTGTTTCACTGATGCCTGAAGAAACTATGTATTAATTTAGGAATGCTGANCCCTCTCGCACTAAACAATGTCCAAAAGTTGGTGCAAGGACTGGAAGGTTTATTCAGATTAGTGATACTCAACTAAATGTCTAAACAAGCAAACAAACAAGGAGAAAAGAGGAGCAGTGGGGTCCAGTTTATCCCAGTCCCAATCGGCGGGGCCAACCTAGTCAACTAGCCCCAATCGGTGGGGCCAACCTAGTCAACTGACACAGTAATTGATAAAAGCAGTTCTCCCCACTGTTGTCGGCACAAAAAAGAAAAGTGCCAACTAGATTTAAATCAGAGAAACAAAGCATAGCCAGGAGCCCTCCAGGGTGCACAAACGTAGTAGCAGATACAATCCAACCAGACAGCAGAAGAGGGTTCGGAAAATCAGAGAAAAGTAAAGAGAATTTTAGTGGCTTCTGGACTTCCTGTCCCTGTGCAGTGTCAGAATGAATCCCCACCACTCTCGTTCATCCCGTCAGGGAACCTGCTCAAGGAAGATCCTCATGGCGTAGGACTCGCTTTCTCACCTCGGCTAGTCACCTATCAGGGCAAGCTGTTGCCAGCCAGAGAGAGCATGCTTTTCGTGGGTTGGGAGGAGTTTAAGCTGGAGTCGTCCAGCAGTCACTTAAAGAGGAAGAAAAGTGGGGGAGGGAAAGGAGAGTAAAAGAGAATAAAGCATTGTCTTGTCAGAATTTAGGCTGTAGACTCTAGGAGACTTACCAGCAGCAGAGACATGGGAGCAAAATAGTCCAAGTGGCCACTTGCCTCTTGTAGCTAGAGTCTTCTCTGGTGCCCAAAGCTTTCCAATTTTTGCTGGTGACTGAATTATGCTCTTGGGTTCCAAATCAGAGAAATGAACAATGTACCCAGCATTAAAGCAAGCAATGTTTTATTAAAAGAGGAGAAAGACTTTGCATAAGGGGGGTAGCTACAGTAAAGCTAGCCTCCCAAGGGGAGCTGTTTAGGGTCTTTTATAGGGAAAGTAGTTAAGGGGTGGCAGGCCAGTGTCACTGGAGGTGGTCCATTCTGTTCTTCCTGGTTGCATCATGGGTACATGCTCAGTTAGGGTTTTGGTCCTGGAGCCTGCTCAGTAGGTCCACGATGGCAATGGTGTTCATCATCTGTCATCCCAGGAGGGTCATTGTAGTGGTCACCCCAGGAGGGTTATTGTAGTGGTCACCTTGTAGTTCTGTGTGCATGCAGGAATTCCTAAAGGGGTCTTAAGGTTAATCTGTAACTTAACTTTTACAATTATGGTAAACAAGCCTTGGAGAGGGTTTTGCAACTCAGTGCATATCTCTTATCTCAGTTTATTTTTCAGGGCCTGCCATGGAGTAATCATTTGCTCTAGGGGTTTCATGACTGAGGAGTGGAAAAGTAACCAACTGCCCTCTGCAGGGAAAATGGAGTCAGTTTGGTTCACAGACCTAGCCTTACCCTGTTTCACTGATGCCTGAAGAAACTATGTATTAATTTAGGAATGCTGAAAATGTACCTTGTGACTCTTACCCACACATCTGTAGCTAGGGTGTAACCAAGAACCAATCACTAACCTATGTAATTCTGTGAAGCCAATAGAAAAACTGATGTGCTGATTAAGGGACTGTCCACTTTCCTCCCTTTTGTTCTCCCCTTCTGTGTGATTATAAATATACTGAAACCCAGTCTGCCAATCTGAGCACATGATTCATGACCTCTTAAATCTATGTCTTCCTAGGTTGCAGTCACTTATACTGGCTCAAATAAACTCTGTGATACTTTATCAGTGCCTCGGGGTTTTTTTTCCAGGTCAAGAAACTGGTAAAGGCAGGGAAATGTACTGAGCCTCCAGAAGGAACATAGACCTGCTGGCCCCTTGATGTTAGCCTAGTGAGACCTGTGTCAGATTTCTGACTTACAAAACTGTACAATAGAAAATTTGTGTTGTTTTAAGCCACTAAACTTGTGTTAGTTTGTTACACCATCAGTAGAAAAATAATACAACACCCAACAGAGCTACAGTCATTTTAATTCCCAAATCCAGTCTCTGTTCAGATACAAAACCACCTTCAAATTAGATGTGGGACTAATGAAACACCCCCCGTCCCATTCCTCTCCACTTGGATGTGGGACAAGTAGGACTCCCACAGAGCAACAGTGCTTGACAAAGACAACCTTACTAGTCCTGTCACCCCTATCCCCTTCCAGTTCTTTATGTATTTAAAGCTGATAATAAGAGACGAAGCAGGGATCAGTTCCCTGGCCATTCCCCTCCTAAATTTTGCATCTAAAGATTTGTCTTCTACTCAGTGTGGTACCTGATGTCTTTCAGATTGACAACTCCGTTCAAACAGAAGCAGAAAAAAAAAATCCCATTTTAATATCCTGCTACACTTGCAAATAGAGGTTGCCAAATAAACACATGCAGCCCTTGAGACTGGTCTGTATATTGGATTTGCCATTAGAACATGGTGCCTTCCTTATACAAAGTAGGCTTTCTATCCTGTATGTGTGCCCTTCAATAATCTGTCTTGAGGTATTTTGTGCAAATAATGGTTGCCAAAGGCTTTGCTGAGGTTACCTACAGGTTGTGAAAGGGACCTTAGCCAGAAAAACAACCATCTTTGAGGTAACTAAGACCAAGCAGAACTTTTCAGTCAGCCCTTAACTTGGAAACTGATAATTATCAGTTCCTTGAAGTTAGCAGAAGAATTGAGAGACTGCTGGGAGATGAAATCACCTACAATTAAGGACTGAAACTAAGTTTCTTGTTTTACTTACCTCTCTAACTGGCTGCAAACAAGAGGAGACATAAGAGAGAGGTGAGACAACCAAGCCGGTTGTAAACTCCCCCTCTTACTTAAAGGAAAACTGCATTCATGTTAATTAGATATCCAAGTCATGTGTATTTACAATGTTTGACTAAAGTTATTATTCTTGAGCTCTCCCTAGGAGATAAGGACTCCAACCTAGAGGTTACATCAAGGACTTGAAGCTGACCACAGACTCTATGACACTGAAGTTTCCAGTCCATCACGGGACCCTGACATTTGACTCAGACCATCTGCTGCTCCCAGACTCTTCACCCCCTTTTTCTTTAGAATAAAGACCTTTACCTCATCTTCCTGCCTATGCCCCTTTATAAACCCCAGAACAGGCGTCAGAAGTTGGGGTGATTTTACTCATCCTGCAGATGCTGGTTATCTGAATAAACCTTCTAATCCTTGCATCAACTTCTGGACTTTTGAGTCATTTGTTTAATGTGAGAGGGCAAGCTCAACCTGGTCTGTTGATAACAGTTGCACCAACTTTCCCCATGTCCAAACTGGGAAAGTGATGAAGACAGATCTCTCGGTGGCTGTTGCAACATGCCAGGTTTCTTCAGGAAGACTTACATTTCATTAGCATAAAGACAGAGGATAGAGTTGTCAATAACATGCATGTATGAATTATTGTTGTCAACATTGCCAGCCTGATATTTGAGTGTACATCTATTAATAGAAATAGTGTTATCTAGATCAATCCTAATGTGATCACCTAAATGAGCTCTCATCTCTGGGACTAATTACTCTCTTATGCTGAAAACTTAGGTGATTCTTCATTTGGTATCATGGGATTCATCACTTTCAGGGTTCCTTCAGGGATCATACTGCTCTATGTGAAAGTTTGACCTCTTTGAACTCAAATTATACAGACTCCAGTATTGAACAAAAAGCACAGCCAAAGAGGGGGGAGATATTTTTCCCAGGCATTGGGATAGGAGATAGGTGGTAGGTGATCTGGTTTTCATGTTGGGGAAGTGTATTTATGGAGTTAAAAATGCCCGGCTCCCTGCAAGCCCATCCCGGACTCTTGCCACTTGCTCCCTCTGCTTGGGGAGACAGCACTTTCTGAATGAATGCCCCAGCTGTGTGGCCCGAGCCTGGCCTTCTTGGGCATGAGGAATGTTGGCAGAGTCTGACGGATAACCACGATAAGCCCTCACCAACCTGTGCCTCTTGGGACCGTCCCTGGAGGCCTCAATAGAAAACCTGTTTTTTAAAAAATGATGTTTACTTTCTGTGATAATGAAAACAGTCAACAGGGAACAGTGAAAGGATCACACTTTTTCAAAGAGCAGACTAATCAGAAAATCTCAAGAGGGTTAAACTGCGGCATGCTGGTGTCAAATATGATGTATCGTGAATACAAGATATATCGTATTTATATGTTTGTATGAATACATAGATGCATGTATGTATACACACGTTTCCTGTTTATTNATTATCAGTTCCTTGAGGTTAGCAGAAGAATTGAGAGACTGCTGGGAGACGAAATCACCTACAATTAAGGACTGAAACTAAGTTTCTTGTTTTACTTACCTCTCTAACTGGCTGCAAACAAGAGGAGACATAAGAGAGAGGTGAGACAACCAAGCCGGTTGTAAACTCCCCCTCTTACTTAAAGGAAAACTGCATTCATGTTAATTAGATATCCAAGTCATGTGTATTTACAATGTTTGACTAAAGTTATTATCCTTGAGCTCTCCCTAGGAGATAAGGACTCCAACCTAGAGGTTACATCAAGGACTTGAAGCTGACGACAGACTCTATGACACTGAAGTTTCGAGTCCATCACGGGACCCTGACATT
>NW_007732495.1:81754-83475 GCF_000696425.1 Galeopterus variegatus | reverse complement strand
GGAGGGTGTTTGGCTCCCTTCCTGCTCCCCAATCCACTCACTTTCAAGTCTGGTGCTCTCAAAAATTTAAGACATTAAATAACTTAATGGTAATTAAGGCTTGAAGTTTTAAAGACCATATATGCTCTGCTGACCCCAATTTCTCTCTCTAGCCAGGATCTTCTCCCTGAACTCCAGATGTGTCCACCAGCATGTTAATAGGCACTTCACCTGGAATGCGTCAAACTGAACTCCTGATCTCTGCCCACCCCAGCCCCAACTACTCCTCCCACCACCATCTTCCCTGACTTAACTAATGGCACCTCTACACTTTCAGTTTTTCAAGCCAAAAACCAGGGAGTCATCCTGGACTCTTCTCTTGCACTCATATCAACAAATCCCACTAGCTCTACCTTGGAAGTATATCCTGTGACCCACCACTTCTCGGCACCCCCACTGCTACCACCCTGGTTTCATCCACCCTCTTCCCCTGTCTGGATATCTCTGTAGCCTCCCAGCTTCTGTCCTCTCCCTGCATCTGCCCTTGGTCATCTTTGTCTATTGTCAGTGCAACAGCTGGAGACCTCATCTCCTTCACCTCTTTACCTAACAGTAAGGACGTTCATACTTTGGTCTGTAGGACCTCCAATTAAATTTGAATTCCAGAGAAATAATAAATACGTTTTTAGTATGAGGATCATAAACTAAAAAAGAGTCAAATGAATGGATGCTTTATGTTAATTTCAGCACTCTTATGTGCTAAATCAGCATTAAAGATATGAAAAAAGAATGATTTACTTCTTTGTATGTATATATTCAGTGCCTTTTTCCATTAATATTTATGTTAGTTCCATATAGTTTTAATTTTACATTAAAATTAAATGTAAAAATATCATTATCATGCCAGGGTGGAGAAGCAAATACAAAACCTTCGCCATATGGCCCTCTTTTTGGATATTAACACGGTTTGGTCCCAGGAATTTTTGTGTCTAGGCAAAGCTCTCCAGATCGAGGTACTGTTTTCTGTGAAATACTCTGTCCTATATAACTAATGGGCTTCCGTAATAACTTCGTATAGCATACATTATACGAAGTTATACGATTAAACTGTGGCATGCTGGTGTCTTGGCAGTCAAATATGATGTATCGTGAATATAAGATATATCATACTTATATGTTTGTATGAATACATAGATGCATGTATGTATACACACGTTTCCTGTTTATTTTGAAAATATTTAAGACTTACAGAAAAGTCACAAAAATAGTAAAGAATATACCCTTCACTAAGCTTCTCCTAAGGCTGACATCTTATATAACCATAATATAGTTTTCAAAACCAGGAAATTAACATTGACATAACACAATTAATTAAGCAACAGGGCTTACTCAAGTTTCACCAGCTTCTTCACTAATGTCCAGTCCAGGATCCCACATTACATTTACTTGCACGATCTTCTTCATCTCCTTCTATCTCTGATGGTTCCTCAGTCCTTGTCTTTTTTGACCTTATTACTTACAAAGACTTCTGCTCAGTTATCTTATAGAATGTCCCTCAGTTTGGGTTTGCTGGCTGTTTGCCAATTATTAAATAGAAGACAGGCATTTTTGGCAAGAATGTCATAGAATGATGTGTCCTTATAGAACATCATATCAGATGGTACATAATGTCGATACGTCTGGTTAGTGATGATGTTAACCTTGATTAGCGAAGACAGATTTTGAATTAGGAGTTGGTGTGG
>NW_007732495.1:78188-79651 GCF_000696425.1 Galeopterus variegatus | reverse complement strand
TGTAGTAAAGGGTTGACTCAACAGGTCTGGGATGTTCAAACCCTGCATATTCCAAAGAAAAACCTTGCCTGGCTCCCTAGGAAACAATATCAAAGCCCATGGAATATCCTGCCTGATAAAAGGATCTCTGTTTATCTGGGGCTTGGACCACCCCAGATAGTTTATGCTAACAATGTGATTTACAGTGGGGGCCTTGGGCCAGGTGATACCAGCATGACTGCTGGAGTGGCTGGGGAGGAAGGTCAACTACACAGGGAGTCAGTCATAGCTATTTGACCCCAGTAAAACGCTGGACACCCACGCTCAGGTGAGCATCTTTGGCTGGCGATAGTCTATGTGTTCTCACACATTGTTGCTGCGAGAACTATGCACTGTCTGTACAGCTGCACTGGGAGAAGAAAACTGAACGCACACACCTGGTCTCTCCTGGACCCTATATGTGTTTTACCTTTGCTGATTTTAGTTTATTTTTTCTCCAGCTTTATNAGCCACAAGAGAATGGTCTAAGATACTTTAAAAAATCTTTTTGAAGGGGCCGAGCCCGTGGTGCACTCGGGAGAGTGCAGCACTGGGAGAGCAGCAGCGCTCCCGCCACGGGTTCGGATCCTACATAGGGATGGCCGGTGCGCTCACAGTGCTCACTGGCTGAGCGCGGTGCAGCCTGTCTCAAAAAGGACAAAAAAAAAAATCTTTTTGAAGAAAAGTTCAACCCCTTGTAACCAAAGCCCTTATAGCTAATTTATACTTCCCTAGGTGATGACCAACAAAATGAAAATTACTAAGACCTTTGTGAGGTCTTTGTAGTAAAGGGTTGACTCAACAGGTCTGGGATGTTCAAACCCTGCATATTCCAAAGAAAATCCTTGCCTGGCTCCCTGGGAAACAATATCAAAGCCCATGGAATATCCTGCCTGATAAAGGATCTTTGTTTATCTGGGGCTTGGACCACCCCAGATAGTTTATGCTAACAATGTGATNTCGCCCATCTACTGACCATTCACCACACACTACATGGCCTCTCACCAGCCCCAGGGCCAAAAGAGGAATCCGTGTCATGAAAGGACCCACTCTTCTCACACTCATGCTCACACACCATAAACCACACACACCACACCAGACACACTGCATACATACCACAAACACACACATGCACCCACACATACACATATCACACACCACACATTACACACACCACACACCCATGCACCACACACATACCTCACATATACAAACACCAAATACCACAGATTACATACTTCACATCACACACACAAACACACCACACATTACACACACCATATCACACACACATACACCACTCCAAACACACCATACACACACTCATGCACATGCTACACACACACACACACACACACACACACACACACGCACTTACAGTCACGTAATTTTCTTAAAAGTTGTGCAAATAGAATCTATCTCTACCAGGTGTGATGCTCTGAAAT
>NW_007732495.1:75867-76444 GCF_000696425.1 Galeopterus variegatus | reverse complement strand
TACACACTTTGGTAAGTTTGGACGTATGTGTACACTTGTGGTACCATTGCCACAATCAAGGTAATAAACGTATCCATCTCCTCCAGAAGTTCTCTTGTGATCCTTTTGTTTTGTTTTGGTTTTTGGTGGTAAGAACACTTAACATGAGATTTGCTCTCTTAACAAATTTTTAAGTGCACAATACCTTATTGATAACTACAGGCGCTATGTTATATAGCAGATCTCTGATTGTACAATGGTAACTTTATACCCGTGGACCAACATCTCCCCTTATCACCCTCCCCTCATCCCATTCCCCAACATCTCCCCGTATCACCCTCCTCTCATCCCATTCTATTGTCTACCTCTATACATTTGACTATTTTTAAGCTTTATTAAGGTATAATTGACAAATAAAAACTGTATATATTTATGGTGCACAACATCATGTTTTAATATGTGTATATATTATGAAATAATTAAATCAAGCTAATTAAATTATTCATTACTTCATATTTTCTTGTGGTGAGAACAGTCAAGCTCTACTCTTAGCAATTTTCAAGTATACAGTGTATCCTCCCTAACTATAGTCACCCTG
>NW_007732495.1:73424-75178 GCF_000696425.1 Galeopterus variegatus | reverse complement strand
CCTGCTGTACAATAGCTTTCCAGAACTTACTCATCCTGTCTAACCGAAACTCTGTAGTCTTTTACCAACATCTCTTCATCCCCCCACCCATCCCCGGACCCTTCCCTTGCCACTGGCTACCACCATTCTACTATCTGCTTCTACAAGTTCAATGTCCTTAGATTCCCCATATAAGTGAGATCATGAAGTATTTGTCTTTCTGTGCCTGGCTTATTTCATTAAAGGTAATGTCCTCCAGGTTCTTCCATGTTGTCACAAATGACAGAATTTCCTTTTTTTAAGACTGAATAGTATTTCATAATGTATATGTATCTCATTTTTTAGAACCATTCATCCATTGATGACTGTTGTGAATAGTGCTGCAATGAACACGGGAGTGCAGATATGTCTGCAACATACTGATTTTATTTTCTTTTGATATATACCCAGAAGTGGACTTGTTTGATCATATGGTAGTTCTATTTTGAATTTCTCGAGGAAACTCCATACTGTTTTCATAATGGCTGTACTAATTTACATTCCCACCAACAGTGTACAAGGATTCCCTTTTCTCTACATCCTTACCAACACTTTTAATCTTTTGTTAAAATAATAAGACCAACACTAGCAGGTGTGAGATGATAACTTATTGTGGTTTAAATTTGCGTTTCCCTGATGATTAGTGTTGTTGAGCATTTATTCATATGCCTGTTGACCATTTGTATGTCTTCTTTTGAGAAATGAATATTTAGGGTCTTTGTCCATTTTTTAAGCTTGTTTTTTCTTTTGCTAATACCATTTGTATGTCTTCTTTTGAGAAATGAATATTTAGGGTCTTTGTCCATTTTTTAAGCTTGTTTTTTCTTTTGCTAATAACCTAATTTCTTATGTATTTTGGATATTAACCCCATATTTTGAATTTGTGTTCCTTAAATACTTTGGATATTAACCTTTTATGAGACGTGTGGTTTGTAAACATTTTCTCCCATTCTGCAGGTTGTCTCTTCACCCTGTTGATTGTTTACTTTGCAACTGTTAATTTGATGCAATCCCATCTTTCTGTATTTGCTTTTGTTGCCTGTGCTTTTCGGGTCAAATGCAAAAAAGTCATTGCCCAGAACAATGTCAGGATGAATTCCAACCAAAGAAAGCAGCTGAGGGAGAGTCAGGAGTACAGGGATTAGGGTAGGAAAAGGCTTCTGTCCGACCTTGGTGGACCAGAAGAAACACTCAGGGCTTGCTTTTTCAGAAAAAAAATAATAATAATAATTGGAACCCTCATTTATTTATTTGTAAAGTGTTTTTCTGCTATACCTCTGGGGGTGAGGGAGTCAAATTACAGAGAAATAGACTCACTCAGGGATTTGGGAACTAAGGCCTGGACCTCCTTGCTTCTGTTGGGGAGGCCCAAGTTCAGGCCTCTGTTAAAAAGGAATGATCCAAGAGCAACTTAGTGGTGGTCACTGTACTGTGAGCAAATCAATGCTTTTCAGAAAGAGTTCAACCAGAAGTTTCTGTCTTACCTTTATGTAACAGAAACTCCAATTGAATATGGACCTCTATTCTCCTTCCCTGAGATTTGTCTGAATTGCCTGGGCTCCCAGGCTGTGTATGGGAGGCTGGTGCCCTGTACTCTTCAGATTGGCAGCTGAGATCTGGCCTGCATGCATGTACAGGAATCAAGGGCCCACATAGGAATCCACGTTTACCCATGCTGACCCTCAGCTCCTTGGTGGGGGGTGGATAGGACAGCCCTGGAGGGTGTTTGGCTCCCT
>NW_007732495.1:71648-72497 GCF_000696425.1 Galeopterus variegatus | reverse complement strand
CAAATGAATGGATGCTTTATATTAATTTCAGCACTTTTTATGTGCTAAATCAGCATTAAAGATATGAAAAAAGAATGATTTACTCCTTTGTATGTATATATTCAGTGCCTTTTTCCATTAATATTTATGTTGGTGCCATATATTTTTAATTTTACATTAAAATTAAATCTAAAATTATCATTATCATGCCAGGGTGGAGAAGCAAATACAAAACCTTCGCCATATGGCCCTCTTTTTGGATGTTAACACAGTTTGTTCCCAGGAATTCTTGTGTCTAGACAAAGCTTTCCAGATCGAGGTACTGTTTTCTGTGAAATACTCTGTCCTATATAACTAATGGGCTTCCAGGTTTCAGTGGTGCAAAGTTCTTATAGAATAGTGATTCTCAAGGGGTGGGGGATAGATTTTGCCACCTTGGGGACATTGTCTGAAGACATTTTTAGTTGTCATTACTGGAGTGACAGGAGTGTTCTGTGCTACTGGCGTCTAGTAGCCAGGGATGCTCAATATCTTGCAATTAGGGTTGTATTTTTACCAAATAAAAATACAGGTAAGTAGGGTCACCAGATGATATACAGGACTCCTAGTTAAATTTGAATCTTCGATTAACAAGGTTGTTGGACAGCCTCCCACAACAAAGAATTATGCAGCCCAAACTGCCAAGGGTGTGGAGGTTGAGAAACCCTGCAATGCAGCTGTGGTTTTCAAACACTAGTCTGCATTACAACCACCACCAGGATTTGTTGGGCCCATCCTCATAATTTCCGATTCAGTAGATCCGGGGTGGGGTCCTAGGATTTGCATTTTTATCAGTTTCCCCTATGATACTGTTAGTTAGGGGCCACATTT
>NW_007732495.1:68516-71229 GCF_000696425.1 Galeopterus variegatus | reverse complement strand
TAGGTCCGGGGTGGGGTCCTAGGATTTGCATTTTTATCAGTTTCCCCTATGATACTGTTAGTTAGGGGCCACATTTGAGAATCCCCGCCTTAGAAAGAAGATGACGACGGTGGTGGCAGTGGCGGTGGCGGCGGCGGCGGCGCGGTAAGTGCAAGCGGCGGGAGGGGTTGGCCCACTGCGGGGGAGGGGGCATTTCCGTCGAAATGGCAACTCGGTCCTGGAGGCACTTCCGGGTCCTTCCAGGCGCCACAGAGGACCCTAAGTCTCCACGATCAAGGATCACTCAGGCCAGGGGCGTGGCCTAGGCCAGGGGCGTGGCCGGGGCGTGGCGTAGGAGGCGGGCCGAGGCTGGGCCAACGCTCTCGTGCTGGACGTTGCGCGGCCGCGACGCCCGGCGCCAGGGCTGGCGCGGAGCTCTGGTCAGGCGCTGCCTGCGGCATCCGGCGCGGTCCGGCCAGGCTTCGGCCTGGCCAGCGTAGGTGGGTGTCGTCGCTCTTGCACGGTAGGCAGGGCCGCGTTTGAATGTGGGAGCAGCGGGCCCTGATGTTGTGTCTTCACAACAGCACCCGAGGCGTTCATCCTCCCGGCGGGCAGGATCGGGACAGGGACAATGGGCCTTCGGACATCGAGCTCCGAGGGTCGCAAGGGGGCGCTCGCGCTGCGGTCCGGAGGCCAGGGCCGAGACCGACGGAGCCGGGGCTGGCGGAGCGGGGTAGGAGGGGCCGGGCCAGAGAGGGATGAGCTAAGGGCGTCTTGGGCGGGGCCGGGCGGCTTAGGGGGATGGGCTAAGTGAGGCCGGGCGGGGCGCGGAGCCCAGGCCACACCTCCGCGGGGGCGGGGCGCCGCCGCGCTGGGACGCGCTGGTTGCGGGGTGCGTCTGACCTTGTTCATATTGGCCTGTCTTTGGGAAACCGCTGCGGTTTCCGAGGGTCTTTGTATTTCCTTCTTTTGATTGAGATGGGGAGAAGAGAGGGTGCCCGCCTCTCACAAAGGCCTTTCCTGAGCTCCTTTGCACCTGGCTCAGCCTTGAAGCACGTAGGTTTATAAAATGTCTTTTTAAAAAATTTTCATCTTGAAAGAATTTCAGAATTTAAAAAAGTTGCAAAACTAGTACAAACAAAATTACCATATATGGTTCGCCTAGATGACCCAGGTGTTAACATACTAGTTTACAGAACATCAGCAAAAGTGGGACACTGGCATTTACAGGTCTTATTCAGATTTCTCTCCTTGTCTCACCTACTTCCTTTTTGTGATATGGGATCCAAGACAGGATTTAATTTTACTTGGTTGTCCTGTCTCCTTAGAGAAATTTCCGTTTTAAACAGCAGAGGCTTCTCCCTACTCCCCCAGTACCCTTCAGAGTGGCGGCCCTGGGAGCTCCAAGTCTCAGATCAAGATGTGCGTATTTTGTTTGGTTGGGTTTTTTTTTGCTGGGTGCCTGGGTTAGGTGAGATCGTCCAGCTGGCCCTTTGGGCAGCTTTGGCACAGGGGACCACCTTCCACTTCTCCACGCAGTTTGGCTACCCAGGTCCTCCTCCTACCTCTCAGGCTGACCTCCTGCCCTTTGCAGCCTCCTCCATTCCGAACTCTTGCCCTCCCTTCAGTTGGTGATGTCTCTGAAGACTTGCTTTTTGGCCATCTTCTCTTTCAGTCTGGGTCTTCTTTCTGGATGATCTCTTGTGGCTTTGAGCATTTTGCGAATCTTCAGAAAACTCACTCGTTTATAATTTCAGCCCAGGACATTTCTCTGTCCCAGACCCACAGAGCCCATAGTTTGCCTGATGCTGTTTTCCATTATCTCAAAAACATTTCCGTGTCAGTATGTGCAAAATGCAGCTCGTACTTGCTCTCCCCCTCCTGGTTCCCTTCCAGTGCTCCCAGCCTTTGTAAATAGGGCTGAACTCCCTAGAGCCTCCCTGTTAACCCTCCACCCCACCACTAATCCGGACTTGTTGATTTTACTTTTTTAATCCCCCCCGGGCCTGCCCGTTTCTCTCCATAGGCACCACCATCCTGCAGTAGCTTTTCTGTTCATTTCCCCTGCACTTGCTTTGGTGGCCTTCACTCAGTTGTCCACACTGCAGTCTGAGTAACATTGTTAAAATGCTAACCTGATTGTGTTATGTTCTGTCTGTAATTTTTTTTTTAACTTTCTGTTGCTTTTAGGATAAAGACAGGCCTCCTTATGGGGCCTTCAAGGCCCTACACTGCTGATCCAGCCTCTTGTACCCTCACTCCCTGAGGTTCCCTACTCTGGCCTGGCTGGCTTTGCTTTCCCCTCATGTGCTGTTCCCTTTGGTTGGGAGGCTGTTACCTGTCTACTCAGGGAATTCTTAATCTTCCTGCAGCTCTCTACCCAATTATCTATTCCTCAGGGAAGCATCCTCTGACCTCCCTGGGCTAGTCCAGGTTTTGTTTTACAGGTCCTGATCTCTCCTACTTCCTCTCTCCTTGGTAGCCCTGTCATAGATGTAACTTTATAAGCATGAGCCTGGCACCCAGTAGGTACTTTAGATGTTTGCTAAATGAGTAAAGAAATGATGGGATGCTTAATATGGCTGCCTAACTGCCTCTGTGTAGACATTATTCCCTTTGAGAGTTTGCTTAGCCTGGTTATTTATGTCCTCTTCCTCTGTTGCTTTTGTCAGACAGGTCAAGAAGGTTGCAGGGGCCACATGTGAGAAATGAAGGGCCTAGGGAGACAGTCTGA
>NW_007732495.1:65989-66808 GCF_000696425.1 Galeopterus variegatus | reverse complement strand
TAATTTCGTAAGGATTCTATAAGGATATTCTTCATAAGGGACACAGACTGTTGAGTGGGGAAATAACTGTATTATAATTTTTTTCTTCTAGCTGTGCGAGATGTGTATGCTCTGAACGCCACAGATGAGCATCCTCTGCCTGCCACCCCGTCTGCCCTGCAGAGCAGCAGTCTTCCCCAGCACCGAGTGGGTCAGCTCAGTGATATTTATTCACGTGTTTCTTTGCAAGTGTCCCTGTGCCACTGTGTGTGTATGTGGGTATGTAAAATAAACAGGCCAAAATATATAAAATGAACGGGAACAGTTTAAAGAATAATGAAACAACTTTGAATATGCTTCTTAGTTTAAGAAATAGAGATTTAGNCAAAAATAATTTCTGCCGCAAAATATATGTATATCTATGGTAAGTAATAGAAATAGAGATTATAAACAGCCTCAGATCAGTTCAGGTTTTGCTGCCAAAGAGTTTGTTGCATACTTTTGAAAAAACATTCAGTTTTCAGAGCATTTTTGACTTTTGGAATTGAGAGTGAGGGGCTGTGGATGTGAAAATACAGGTAACACTTGGGAAGCCAGGCTCTTCTTGTTTTCACAAACCAATGAGGGTAGGTACCATACTGATCCCATTTTGCAGGCAAGGAGACGAGGGCACAGAGAAGGTAAGTGACTTGCCGAAGTCACACAGCTCATCACTTGTGGCTCTATAGTCCACATTCTCATCAGGCTGCAGAGTTGTGAATCGCACGTGAGTAAGTGTGAAGGGTCGAGGACTTTCTCCCACACCTCACAAGCTGGCATCTGCCTGCGTGTAGTCTGTGT
>NW_007732495.1:65720-65935 GCF_000696425.1 Galeopterus variegatus | reverse complement strand
TTAGTGCTGAGGAAGATTAAAACAGGAGAGTCTGGAGCCACATAGACATCACGGTCACATACCCAGCTTCACTGAGGGCCTGTGGGGATTGGTGATGAGCTTTCCTCACAAGCCATTTAGGAAGTTAGGTGTGATGTCAAGTGGACCAGACATAGTGATGGAGAAGCTGTGATGTGAACTGGCTGGGCTCTGAGGAAATTCAGGGAAATAATTTC
>NW_007732495.1:62839-64273 GCF_000696425.1 Galeopterus variegatus | reverse complement strand
CTTGATAATGCCTGCCTTTAAAATGTTTGCCCATGTGGCACATGTGAAATGACACCTCATTGTGGTTTTAATCTTTGTTTTCTGAGTAGCAGTAAGATTGAACATATTTTCATGTTTGTCTGCTGTTTGTGTTTCCTTTGTGATGTGTCTCTTGATATCTTTTTGCCCGTTTGTCTGTTATGTTATTTGTCTTTTTCTTAACAGCTCCTGGGATTTTTTTTTTTTAATATTGTGTATTCTTTATATATCCTGAATACAAATCCTTTCTATTTCTTGCAGATAATTTCTCCCATTTATAAATTTTTTATGATAAGCACAGAAGTTCTTAATTTAAATGTAGTGGAATTTATCAGTCACTTTTTTCATGGTTAATGCTTTTTTTGTCTAATTTAAAAGATTATATGAATCTTTCCATGAACTTTTTGAAATATCCTATTATCTTCTAAAAGATTTGTGGTTTGGCCATTTACGTTTGTGCTTTTCACCCACCTAGAATTGACACTTCTGTGTGTTTTGAAGTAAGGATCCAATTTATTTAATTTTTGTGTGAATAACCAGTTTTCCCAAAACCATTTGTTCATTGTCCATTTGTCCTCAATGACATAATGTACACTTTGTCATAAATCCGAGTTTCTATACATCTGTGGTTTATTTCTAGACTTTGTCTTATGTCTAATTTGTCTGTTCATGTCTCTGCACCAGGACCTTCTTTCTCAATTACTAAGCTTTAGAATAATGTCTTTATACCATAAGGGCAAGTCCCCCTCCCTGTTCTTTTCTTCAGGAACATCATAGCTGTTTGTCCCTGGTGCTTTCATATCATAGAATCACCTTGTCAAATTTCACACACAAAAATCTTTAATTGATATTACATTGAACCTATATGTCATTTCATAGAATATTATATGTTTATATGAGTCTTTCTGCCCACTTGGAGTGTGATAGAGTTTGGATGTATTGTCCTCCCAGAACTCACGTGGAAATTTGATCCCCAGTGTGGCAGTATTGGAAACTGAGTCATCGGGGTGGATCCCTCATGAACGGATTAATGCTCTCCCTGGGGGGTGGGAGTAGTGAGTGAGTTCTTGCTCCATTCATTCCTGTGAGAGCTGGTTATTTAAAAGACCCTAGCATCCCCTCTCTCTCTCGCTTCCTCTCACTATGTGATCTGCTTGTACCTGCTGGCTGCTGGTGGGCTGCCTGCTGCTTTCCACCATGCGTAGAAGCAGCCGGAGGCCTGCACCTGAGGCAGCTCTCCCAGAATCGCAAGCAAATAAAACTCTGTTCTGTATAAATTACTCAGTCTCAGGTATTCTGTTATAGCAGCCCAAAGCAGACTAATACAGTGTGTCTCCCAGTTTATTTAAGGTAGAGCAGAATGTCAGTTCTGCTGTTCAAGTCTCAGTTATTTTGTCAGCTTGATCGTCAATCATT
>NW_007732495.1:59837-61839 GCF_000696425.1 Galeopterus variegatus | reverse complement strand
GACTAATACAGTGTGGCTCCCAGTTTATTTAAGGTAGAGCGGAATGTCAGTTCTGCTGTTCAAGTCTCAGTTATTTTGTCAGCTTGATCGTCAATCATTAAGAGATGTGTGTTGAAATCTCTCACTGTTGTGATGCTTTGTCATTTATCTGTGTTAATTTCTGTTAATTAATTTAATTATTTTTTGTTGTTTTTTTACTCTCTACATTTTGAAGTTATATTACTGTATTAGGTGCATACAAGTTTAAAATTATTATATTTTCATGGTCAGTCAAACCTTTTTTCATTATAAAGTGACCTTTTTTTTAGGTAACACTTCTCTTTTTTCTATTTTTTCCCCATTGAGTTTTTACTTCATTAATTTTTCTTTTTAATTTTTAAGGTTTTAATGGTGGTAAAAAACACAATATATAATTTACCATCTTAAATATTTAAGTGTACAATTCAGTAGTATTAAATATATTCACATTATTGTGCAGCCAATCTCCAGAGCTTTTTAATCTTGCAAAATTGAAATTATACACATTAACCATCGTTTCCCATTTCCTTCCACCTCCAGCTCCTGTTCAGCAGCATTCTACTTTCTCTTTCTATGAGTCTGACTACTTTACCTCTTATAAGTGGAATCATTCAGTATTTGTCTTTCTGTCATTGGCTTGTTTCACTCAGCATAATGTCTCCAAGATGTGTTTATGTCTTAACATGTGACAGGATTTCCATCCTTTTTAAGGCTGAATAATATTCCATTGTGCCCATCAATTCTACTCATTGCTTCTGTTTCTTGGTTATTGTACTGCTTTGAACATGGTTAGGTAAATATCTCTTTGAGATCCTGCTTTCAATTCTTTTGGTTACATACCCAGAAATGGGATTTCTGGATCATATATGGTAGGTCTATTTTTAATTTTGTGATTACAATCCTACCAACAGTGCACAAGTGTTCTATTTTCTCTACAATTAAATGAAATCATGAAAACTATGTATGAATAAACTGAGAATATCAACAAAGAGGTAGAAACTATAAAAAGGAGCCAAACAGAAATTCTGGAGCTGAAAAATATAATAATAATGCCAACACTGCCCTGATATNTGTGAATATTGATGTAAAAACCTAATTCAACAGCACATTAAAATGATTATACACCACAACACAGTGAGATTTATTCCTAGAATTCAGGATGGTTTGATATGTAAAAATCAGTCAATGTAATATACCACATTAACAGAATGAAAGACAAAAAACACATGATCATGCCAACAGATGCAGAAAAAGTGTTTGAGAAGATTCAAAACTTTTCGTGATGAAAACACTCAACAAACCAGGAAAAGAAACTGCCTCAACATAATAAAGGCCATATGGAAAAAATCACAGCTAACACCAGACTCAATGGTAAATAAAACACTAGGGCCGGCCCGGTGGCGCACTGCTACAGTGCACTGCTTGGGAGTGCGGTGGTGCTCCCGCCGAGGGTTCGGATCCCACATACAGACCGGTTCCCACTCACTGGCTGAGCGAGGTGCGGGCGCAACACCGAGGGTTGCGATCCCGTTGCCGGTCCCGGTCCGGTACGGGCGCGACACTGAGGGTTGCGGTCCATTGCCGGACACGAAAAAAGACAAAAAGGAAAAAAAAAAAAAAAACCACTAGAAGCCTTTCCTCTAAGGACAGGAACAAGACAGTGATACCCACTCTCACTTCTACTCAACATAGTATAGGAAGTCTTAGCCAGATAAATTATTGANATTCAGGGGAAAACCTTCACCAAGCACCTGGCTGTAGGTTCTGGGACCTTTCAAACCTCTTCTAGTGATGTGTCTTCTCTGGGCTTTTGCATGTACTTTTAACTGTCTCCATTTTCATAAGCCGGTTGCCCCCATTTCTTCTCAGGAGGCTGTCATCTCTTGCTCACTAGCATGTGCTTGCAGAACTGCTGAATATCTGCAGCTCCAGTGTGTGCCATGGTGCTCATCTCTGTTTTCAGCAGCTTGTAAATCATGCCATT
>NW_007732495.1:55818-59048 GCF_000696425.1 Galeopterus variegatus | reverse complement strand
CTTTGACCAACATCTTATTTCTCCCACCTCCCAGCCCCTGGCAATCACTCTTCTACTCTCTACTTCTTCCGTGAGTTCCACTTTTTTAGATTTCACATGTAAGTAAGATCATAAAGTATCTGTCTTTTTGTGTTTGCCTTATTTCAGTTAGCATGTTGTCTTCCAGCTTCATCCATGTTGTTGCAAATAACAGGATTTCCTTCTTTTTGATTAGATAGTTTAATTCATTTACATTTAAAGTAATTATTGATAAGGAAGGACTTATTTTTACCACTTTGCTATTTGTTTTCTGTATGTTTCATGGCTTTTTTGTTTCTTATTTCCTCTATTACTGCCTTCTTTCGTGTTTAGGTGATTTTTTTATAGTCAGAGATTCTAATTCTAATTTCTTCTCATTTCTTTTTGTATATATTTTTTAGATATCTTATGTGGTTTCACTGGGATTANATGGTCCACTCTTTTGTTTTTGTTCCAAGAGAGGAGCTCCAGTATGGGAGGTTTCCTCCCAGTTGCACTGCGCTGTGCCAAGTAGGGGGAGAGGATTGGCTTGCAAAATGCCACAAACTTTCCTGTTCCTTTTCATGGTATACATTCTTGGCTTTTCATTGGCCTGGGTGCCATACCTTCTCAACTAGTTTCTCGAGTTCTCCCAAAGGTGTTCTGATCAGTGTATTGTTGTTAACTGAGCATCTCTGTGGGGTAATGAAAGCCTGGAGTTGCCTAGTTTGCTCTCTTGCTGATGTCACTCACTAATCTCTGCCCTTTGAGTGGATAGTTCTTTTTTTAATAACTTTTTTAAAAATCAAAATATTTAACTGACAAAGATTGAATATATTCAAGGTATACAATGTGATGAGTTGGTGTATGTGTACATAGTGTTATGATTACCAGAATCAAATTAATTAATATAACCATCACCACTTGTATTAGCCTATTTATGTTGCTTATAACAGAATTACCTGAAACTGGGTTATTTTAAGAAAACAAAATTTATTGCTTTCAGTTTTGTAGGCTGGTAAGTCCAAAGTCCAGGGAACACGTCTTGTGAAGGCCTTGCTGGTGGTGACAGTGATGCAGGGATCTCACATGGTAGAATGGTGGAGCAGGGAGACTCACCTCCCCATTCACTCTCTTAATGCCGTGAGAACCACTCCCATTATTCCAAGAATGGATCAATCCATTCATGAGGGGACAGTTGTCACAATCCAATCACCTCTCCAAGGACCCACATTTCAACTACCACAACAGGATTTCCCACCCTATTAACACTGTCACAGTGGGGACCAAGCCTCCAACACATTAAACTTTGGGGGGGACACAATTCAATCCATAATACCACCCATGCTGTACGTTAGGTCCCCAGAACTCGTTCATCTTATAACTGAAAGTTTGTAAGCTTTGACCACATCTTGTTTCTCCCACCTTCCAGCCCCTGGCAATCACTCTGCTACTCTCTGCTTCTGTGAGTTCCACTTGTTTAGATCTCACATGTAAGGAAGATCATAAAGTATCTGTCTATTTGTGTTTGCCTTATTTCAGTTAGCATGTTGTCTTCCAGCTTCATCCATGTTGTTGCAAATGACGGGATTTCCTTCTTTTTGATTAGATAGTTTAACTCATTTACATTTAAAGTAATTATTGATAAGGAAGGACTTTGCTGTTTGTTTTCTGTATGTTTCATGGGTTTTTTTGTCTCTTATTTCTTCCATGCCTTCTTTTGTGTTTAGGTGATTTTTTTTATAGTCACAGATTCTTATTTTATTTTCTTCTCATTTCTTTTTGTATATATATTTTTAGATATCTTATGTGGTTTCACTGGGATTACATATAATATCCTAATATTGTAACTGTCTAATTTGTATTGGCATCAGTTTTGTTTAAGCTTGCAAAAACTCTTCTCTTACCAAACTCTGCCCCTTTTTTGGTAATAAGTCACAAATTACATCTTTATATTATAATTAGGTTATACACTTTTGTCTTTTAAATACTATAGAAAGTAAAAAGTGAAGTTATAACCAAAATTACAATAATATTGTTTTTTATATTAGTTTATATTTTTACTTTTATTGGAGAACTTTGGATTTTCATCAGGCTTTGAATTACTGTCCAGCATTCTTTTATTTCATGTGGTTTTCTAAATTTCTCCCACATATATGGCTGCTTTCAAATGTACTAATTTCCCAAATAATCTCACCCCAGCTTCTCCTTTGGGCCTTAGATGGTTTGTTGTATGTTTCCATCTATAATCTCTTGCTTTAGGTGTCTGTGGTTTTGGATTTTGCCTCGTAACTTTTGTGAGTGGTGCCTGTCACTTTCCCCACCTGTGCTCCCGAGCTATGTGCCTTCATTTATCCCCCTGACAGGTTAGCATAGATGTCCACTATAACTTGCAGATAAGGTTTGCTCTGGCTCTTCTGGTTTGCGGGGAGAACTGGTGTGCGGGCTTCTGCCTGCGCAAGACCCGCTGTCGCTGCTGTGCGCGGGAGGGAGTAGGTCAAGGGTGAGTGAAAATGCCACAGAACTTTCCTGTTATTTTGAAAATGGCTTTTTATTGATCAAATGTTTGTTTGGTTGCTGTAAACCTTTGACTGTTTTCAGAGCTTCTGCAGAAGTTGTTTCAGACAGCTCTGGTTGTTTTTTTCAGTGTTTCTTTTGGGGGAATGAGAGCTTGGAGCTTCCAAGTCCTCCATTGTGTTGATGTCAGTCCCTCTTTATGACTTAATTTGTTGTTATGTAGCTTTTATTCCTATTTGTTGTATTTGTTTTTTTTTTAACTGTGCTTGACTTTTTTTTTTCTTTTTCAGTTTCATTTTTCTCATATTGTTTCTTACAACGTGTTCCACATACGTATTTTCTGTTCTCTCTGGTAGTTACAGTTACCTGTAGGCTGAGGGGCTGATGGTGCTGCCTGGTATTTCCGCAGACTCCCATTCGTGATGCTTTGTTTCTTTCCTTATTTTGTGACCCCCCCTTTTTTTTCAGACTGTGAATTCATGTTCTTTGTTATCAGTGGAATTTTTTGAGGTCTTGGTCGGCCTATGTGCTTCCGGAGAGTTTTGTCTGTCTCCACTATTCCCTAGGGAAGCAATACCGATGAAGGCCATTATGAGTTAGAGTTTTATTTGAGGTTATTGGGACACTAAGCAATGTGAATTGGCCTCGTAGACCTTCATGGTTACAAATTCTTAGATCTGCCCCCCTCCCCGCTTGTACCCAGTGGTAAGGTTAAG
>NW_007732495.1:52943-55307 GCF_000696425.1 Galeopterus variegatus | reverse complement strand
AATGTTTGTTTGGTTGCTGTAAACCTTTGACTGTTTTCAGAGCTTCTGCAGAAGTTGTTTCAGACAGCTCTGGTTGTTCTTTTCAGTGTTTCTTTTGGGGGAATGAGAGCTTGGAGCTTCCAAGTTCTCCATTGTGTTGATGTCACTCCCTCTTTATGACTTAATTTGTTGTTATGTACCTTTTATTCCTATTTGTTGTATTTGTTTTTTTTAAACTGTGCTTGACCTTTTTTTTTCTTTGTCAGTTTCATTTTCCTTATATTGTTTCTTACAACATGTTACACATATGTATTTTCTGTTCTGTCTCTGGTAATTAGTTACCTGTAGGCTGAGGGGCTGATGGTGCTGCCTGTTATTTCCGCAGACTCCCATTCACGATGCTTTGTTTCTTTCCTTATTTTGTGACCCCTTTTTTTTTTCAGACTGTGAATTCATGTTCTTTGTTATCAGTGGAACTCTTTGAGGTCTTGGTCAGCCTATGTTCTTCCGGAGAATTTTGTCTGTCCCCACTGTTCCCTGGGGAAGCACTACCGATGAAGGCCATTTTGAGTTAGAGTTTTATTTGAGGTTATTGGGACACTAAGCAATGTGAATTGGCCTCGTAGACCTTCATGGTTACAAATTCTTAGATCTCCCCCCCTCCCCGCTTGTACCCAGTGGTAAGGTTAAGTCAGGCATGTTTATTTTCTGGCCCCTCCTTCCTTCATCCTTATATTCTGGATGCTGCCCTTCGGTGGGTCCTCTGTGCAGGCCTCTCTTTAGTCTCCTCTAGTCTTTGTGTTTCATGTAGTCCTCAGCACAGGAGGCTTACTGTCGCCAGCATTCATGAGAGCTCCTCGGAGTGAAAGCTAGCTACAGGGATGTCAGATTCGTTTTGATTTTGACTCAGTGGAATTCTGTATTTTCTTGTCAGTTCAGTGAAGCCTTTAAAATTTTATCCAGCATTTTCAGTTTTTATTGGAAGGATTGTTCAGGATCTGCCATACTGCTGGAAATGCAATTCAGGTATCTCATATGATGGGTAAGTTTTCTTCTCTCCTCTTACTCCTGACAGCCATCTTGTCCTTGGTGTCTGCAGAACCCAGGCGAGGACCCACTACAGGGCATGGCAGCCCCTGTTACTGCCTGACCAAGGGAACTCAACAGTGAACTGCAGGCATTAGCTGAGAAGTTGAGTAGTTGGGGAGAGGAAGGTAGAAATAATATCAGGAGGGAAAAACATTCATCATCCTGAGTGATTCCTTAATGTATGTGAACTCTTAGAATTGGCCACAAGGGATAGATGGAGTCAGAGTTTGCTGAGCGTACTTTGTTTTTATGGGTTAGTGGGTGGATGATTCAGTGAACTTTCTGGCAGGTTGGCAGCTAGAAATCCATTGGAGAGGTTGGGTTTAAAAGCTTCCTGGGATGTCACAGGGAGTCTATGGATTGGCCTTTCAGTAAGGTCTCTGGCCACATGCCACTGAGGTTGTACCTGTGGATTATCAGGATGGCCAGTTGACCCTGGAGTCATTTGGACCACAGTGTATGTGTAGGGCACCAGGCAACTTCGATTCTCTTCTTTCCCGGTCAAATTTTGTCTTCACTTTATCACTGCCTATGTGCCTTGTGGTTTGGAAGCTGCTGGTCAGCAGTCTACTGAGTGTCCATCCTCCTGTGGATAGGGAAGAAGAGGCTGGAGGCATTAGTGTTCTCCTGGTCTGTTCCTGTTATGGGAGAAAAGGGGCTTGAGGAGCTACTTTACCATGAGTATTTTTGCACTCAAGGCCCTGGTCTCTATAATCAAGTTTTAAGGATGGGGGCAAGTGGCCCTCAGGTGATGCCTGTCTGGAAGGGGCTCACCTGGGGGATCGAAGAGGGGACAGAGACCTGGTATGCCTTAAATCAGAGAAGATTAGGAAGCAGAGCTAGGGAAGATTAGCACAATGATGCTGTGGATTTTATTTTAACCTTCATGGGAGGGCTTTGGATTTCATAGGAAAAAAACTTCTCAAAGTCATTACTGAGGGCACTGGGCCAGCTCTTCTGTCCACTTGACCCTGTGAATAAGCATTGGGTATACAGTGGTGATCAAACCCAGCTGCCCTATGAGCATGAGCTTTGGGTATACAGTGGAGATCAGATCCAGGCTGGATTAATTGTTTCTTTTGCTGTGCAGAAGCTTTTTAGTTTGATATAATCCCATTTGTTTATTTTTCTTTTGGTTGCCCCTGATTTGGGGGTTATATTCATGAAGTCTGTGCCCAGTCCTACTTCCTGAATTGTTTCTCCTATGTTTTCTTTAAGAAATTTTATTCTTTCAGGTGTATATTTAATTCTTTAATCCATTTTGAGTCAATTTTTGTATATGGTGAGAGGTATGGG
>NW_007732495.1:44641-52933 GCF_000696425.1 Galeopterus variegatus | reverse complement strand
ATTCTTAGATCTGCCCCCCTCCCCGCTTGTACCCAGTGGTAAGGTTAAGTCAGGCATGTTTACTTTCTGGCCCCTCCTTCCTTCATCCTTATATTCTGGATGCAGCCCTTCGGTGGGTCCTCTGTGCAGGCCTCTCTTTAGTCTCCTCTAGTCTTTGTGTTTCATGTAGTCCTCAGCACAGGAGGCTTACTGTCGCCAGCATTCATGAGAGCTCCTCGGAGTGAAAGCTAGCTACAGGGATGTCAGATTCGTTTTGATTTTGACTCAGTGGAATTCTGTATTTTCTTGTCAGTTCAGTGAAGCCTTTAAAATTTTATCCAGCATTTTCAGTTTTTATTGGAAGGATTGTTCAGGATCTGCCATACTGCTGGAAATGCAATTCAGGTATCTCATATGATGGGTAAGTTTTCTTCTCTCCTCTTACTCCTGACAGCCATCTTGTCCTTGGTGTCTGCAGAACCCAGGCGAGGACCCACTACAGGGCATGGCAGCCCCTGTTACTGCCTGACCAAGGGAACTCAACAGTGAACTGCAGGCATTAGCTGAGAAGTTGAGTAGTTGGGGAGAGGAAGGTAGAAATAATATCAGGAGGGAAAAACATTCATCATCCTGAGTGATTCCTTAATGTATGTGAACTCTTAGAATTGGCCACAAGGGATAGATGGAGTCAGAGTTTGCTGAGTGTACTTTGTTTTTATGGGTTAGTGGGTGGATGATTCAGTGAACTTTCTGGCAGGTTGGCAGCTAGAAATCCATTGGAGAGGTTGGGTTTAAAAGCTTCCTGGAGGGGCCGGCCCGGTGGCGCACTGGATAGTGCGCCGCTTGGGAAGCGTGGCGGTGCTCCCGCTCGAGGGTTCGGATCCCACATGCAGACTGGTTCCCGCTCACTGGCTGAGCGAGGCACGGGAGCAACACCGAGGGTTGCGATCCCGTTGCCGGTCCCCGGTCCAGTACAGGGGCAACACTGAGGGTTGCGATCCGTTGCTGGACACAGAAAAAGACAAAAGACAAAAAAAAGAAAATCTTCCTGGGATTGCACAGGGAGTCTATGGATTGGCCTTTCAGTAAGGTTTCTGGCCACATGCCACTGAGGTTGTACCTGTGGGTTATCAGGACAGCCAGTTGACCCTGGAGTCATTTGGACCACAGTGTATGTGTAGGGCACCAGACAACTTCCATTCTCTTCTTTCCCGGTCAAATTTTGTCTTCACTTTATCACTGCCTATGTGCCTTGTGGTTTGGAAGCTGCTGGTCAGCAGTCCACTGAGTGTCCATCCTCCTGTGGATGGGGAAGAAGAGGCTGGAGGCGTTAGTGTTCTCCTGGTCTGTTCCTGTTATGGGAGAAAAGGGGCTTGAGGAGCTACTTTACCATGAGTATTTTTGCACTCAAGGCCCTGGTCTCTATAATCAAGTCTTAAGGATGGGGGCAAGTGGCCCTCAGGTGATGCCTGTCTGGAAGGGACTCACCTGGGGGATTGAAGAGGGGACAGAGACCTGGTATGCCTTAAATCAGAGAAGATTAGGAAGCAGAGCTAGGGACGATTAGCACAATGATGCCGTGGACTTTATTTTAGCCTTCATGGGAGGGCTTTGGATTTCATAGGAAACAACCTTCTCAAAGCCATTCCTGAGGGCACTGGGCCAGCTCTTGTGTCCACTTGACCCTGTGAATAAGCATTGGGTATACAGTGTTGATCAAACCCAGCTGCCCTGTGAGTGTGAGCTTTGGGTATACAGTGGAGATCAGATCCAGGCTGGATTAGATGGCATTTGTGAAGTGATCTTACAAATACATCACAAAGGAGACTGGTCCGTGAAGAGGTTCTTCTGTGTCTGGCCAAGGAGCCAATCAGAAGGGCTGGTTGGAGGTGGTGTGACTGAGCAGGGCTGGATGGGGCTTCATGGGGTGGATTAATTCAAGTGGATTTTAGGCAAGTAAGGCAATATTCAACTGCATAGTGCTGACTTGTTTGATCTTGTTCTTTGTATTTGGCATTTTTATATAAGGGTTATATATGCGCATTCCCATATATCCATCAAGTCACTGTGAATGTTACAGCTACGGTTGCAAAAGGACCCATATGTGTTGTATTGATGACTTGTGCCACAAGCATTGATACTATTGGTGATATAATTTTCCAAAGTGGTGAGCAAGTGTTGGTAAAGTTCTGATGACAAATAGTCTTTTCATTTTTTCTATAATTAGTATGTTTACTATACTATATTAATATTGTGCCAAAGATATTTTATATTTATGTACATCTGAGTTTGGTTCTAAGCCCAAATAATTACAGATAGGTTTTGGCAGGACAGGTAGAAGCCATGAGGGTGTGAGACAAGCCTGATTTGTATGACTGATCCACAAATTGCAGGACAGCTGACCCCCTGCCCACCCCATCTCCCATTGTGACAACCAACCCTCTCCCCCAGCAAATTCCGAAGCACCTCCTGGGTGCTGTGCTCCCTCCCTCCACTAACTGCCACTGTTTGGGGTGCAGCAGGGAGACAGGGAAGGCTTTTCAGCATGGGTTATGTGACCCAGGGCAGGAGAACGATTGGACATGTGCAGGGAGGGGTTGCTGATCCCTTCTTGCTATTGCAAAGGTCACACAGAGCATCTTCACCAGAAAAATTAAAATGCACAGGCTGTTTAGTGTCTTAAAAGGAGGAATTAACCTGCATAAACAGTTGGGTGCTTTGTTAGCATTTGTCATCACTATTTTGGAATTATGGGTGTGGAGTCTCTGAGGTGCTGGAATATTTCCATAGCCCAAATCCTCATTGAAACTTCCATTATTATGTATACACATGCAAATCCCCTCACCTCTAAAACACTTGTCATTAACAATCATTTTAATTTTTTGAGATCTGTGGGTAAACAGGGATGCCTCCAGGCTTCTGTTTGCATTCCTCCCGGATATTACCAAGTGTCAGGGTGACTGGTTTTCTATTTATTTAAATTATTCAAGTTTCCTGGGAAACTAAGTAGATGCCCTTGGATACTAGCACCTTCTAAGCCTATTGTGATTTTGTTCTGCATCCCTGGGCAGGTCATGTCTTTCCATGTCTCAGTTTCCTCAGTGGTAACATGGGGGTTATTACCTACCTCAAGAGGTTATGGAGGGAATTAAATGAGTTAACACCTGTAAAAACATTTAAAACAATTCCCAGCACTTATTAAATGCTCAGTGGGTATTATCACCTGGTAGAAATGGCTTCTAAAGTCTTTACTCCAAAATATTTCAAACATACAGAAAATATAGAGAAAAATGTATCAAACTTCTATGTCCCCACCTCCCAGACTTAAGAGATATCAATGCATTTTGCCATATTTGATTCAGATTTTTTTAAAAGAAATAACAGATCTGGTTGACCTTCCCCACTCCCCCATCTTCCTCTTCCCCACTCTAGTTTTCCCTCCTCTCCTGTGATTGCTCCTTCTGTGAAGAGCTAGTGTGTATCTTTGCAGTCCTGGCTTTCTACTCCTACCCTGTACGTAGGATCCATAAACAGTAGCTGTTTGTGGGTATTTAGTTATGTAAGTTGTGTTCTACACTTTCCCTCTGCAGCTTTGTTTTATTTAAAGTTGTTTTCAAAATCTGTGTCCTGTCTAGGTAGGTCATCCTTTGTGACTCCTGTATAACACGGTTATGTTCATTTCTCAACTGTTCTTTTAGGTTTTTCTGATGTTTTGCTGTTATGGACAGTGCTGCAGAGGACTTCTTCACGCATGCCTTCTCGTGAGCATTTCTCTGGGGTGTATAGCCAGAGGCGGGTGGTTGCATTCATGGGTTTGCTCATAGCTTGCTGGATTCCCAAACTGCTCACAGCCCTTGGTATCAGCAAACGTGCATTTCTATCAGTCTGATGGGCATAAAGTGGCTAGTTACTGTGCTTTTAATTTGTATTTTCCTGATGTCTCTTCAAATGCTTATTGACTATTTAGGTTTCCATTTGTGTGAATTCCTTTTTTGCATCTTTTGCCCACTTTTTTCATTGGGTCGTTTGTCATTTTTTCATTGTTTTGCAGGAATTCTTTATATATTCTGGATACTGGTTATATGCATTGTGAGTATCTTCTGACAGGCTGTGGCTTTGGCTTTTGTTTTTGGTGTTTTGTTGTACAGATGTTACAGTAGCTATTTATTGCTGCATCACAAATTACCACATAACTTAGAAGCTTAAAACAACAAACATTTTTTATCTCACAGTTCCTTTAGGTTAGGAATCCAGGTGTGGCTTAGCTGAGTTTCTGTGGCTCAGTGTCTGTCATAAGGTTGCAGTCAAATTGTCTGTCAGGGCTTTGTTCTCTTCTGATGGCTTGACTGGGAGAGTGTCTTTAGAATTCAGTATCTCGCAGGTTGTTGGACTGAGGGCCTCAGTTCACTCTAGCTGTTATCCAGATACCGCGCTCAGTTCCTTGCCCCTGGGCCTTTCCCTAGGACAACTCATAACATGGTAGCTGTCTTCCCTGGGAGTGAACAAAAGAGAAGGAGAGAGACAGAGATAGAAGCCCCAGGCTCTATGTAGACTAATCTCAGAAGAGATATCCCATCACTTTGGCCATATTCTGTTTTCTTTTTTTTTCTTTTTCCTTTTTGTCTTTTTTTGTGTCCGGCAACGGATCGCAACCCTCAGTGTCACGCCCGTACCAGACCGGGACCGGCAACAGGATTGCAACCCTCGGTGTCGTGCCCACACCTCGCTCAGCCAGTGAGCGGGAACCGGTCTGTATGTGGGATCCGAACCCTCGGCGGGAGCGCCGCAGCACTTCCCAAGCGGCGCACTGTAGCAGTGCGCCACCGGGCCGGCCCCATATTCTGTTTTCTTAGAAGTAAGTCACTGTGCCCCTCAAGGGGAGAGGATTACACAAGGGTATGAATACCCTTGGATCTTTGGGAGCCATCTAAGAGACTACCCACCACAGATTTGTTGGAAGTTTGATGAAGTTAAGTTTATCCATCTTTGTTTAAGTTTTGCATTTTCTGCAAGAAAACCTTCTCTATTTTGTGGTCATTAGTATACTTTAGAAGTTTAAAAGTTTTTCTTCTTCAAAATTAGCTCTTAATATATTGGAACCTCACTGTCTAATACAGTAGCTGCATGTGACTATTAAAATTAAATGTAATTAAACTCAGACACACCAGCCATATTTCAAGTGCTCAAGAGAGACACATGGCATGTGGCTGCCATTTTGGACAGTGCTAATACAGAACATTTTCATCATCACAGAAAATCCTATTGACAACACTGATCTAAAATAGTAGTTGTCAACCAGGGGCAATTTTGCCCCCCAGGGGACACTTGGCAACGTCTGGGGACAATTTTATTTGACAGGTAGAAGGACGGGGTGTTCTACTGGCATCTAGTGAGTACAGCCAGGGATGCTGTTAAACATCCCATAATGCACAGGACAGCCCCCCACAGCAAAGACTCATCCAGCCACAAATGTCAATTGTTCTGACAACGAGAAGCCCTGCTTTAGAATGTGTTTCTGTATGAATTTTCAGATAGGGAAGTTTGTTCTTTTTCCCTCTAACTAACCAGTCAACCAGCCAACCTTTCCTGTGTAAATGTATATATATTTCTCTCTGATTGGTGGTGAATCTTAAGCTGGAGATGTTTTGCCCTTAACTGGTAGAGAAGATCCTATTGCCTTGCTTGTTCAGATATGATTTTTAAAATCTGACTTTTATTGTCTCACAGATTCTTAGACTCTGTAAGTAAAGATGGCCTCGTCTTCCCAGTTCATCATGGCTTCAACTTCAAGGTAGGAGTGCCGTTTGATGAGATGCTTTATGAAGGTATTTACTCCTCTGTGTTTTTGAAAGGCCAAGTTTGTGACATTTTTAGCCCTTAGTTTGGCTGGTGTCACTAACCAGTTGGTGTCCAGGAAGCATAAAGGAGAAGGAGAGAGGAGAGAGAAGGGAGATGAATGGAGGAAAGATGAGGCAGACAGGGGAGGATGTGTGGTACAGGTGTGGTCATGAGGCACCAGCCTCTGTACTTGATATAAAAACATGACTTACTTTTTTATCTTTCATTATAAAGACACCAGATGGTTCCTCCTGGGGCCACTTCAGTCCGTGCAGGCTTCCCCATGCCCAGGGTTTGAACAGCCATGTGCAGAAGGTATTTGAGGGTTTGGGGTGAGCAGGAGCTTTGGCTATGAGACCAGCAGAGATCCTGTGGCCCTGTCCATTCCCCTTGGGGTTTCCTGTGACAACTGGCCACCACTGGAAGTCCTGGCCATGGCATCTGAAGCTCTGTGGGCCCGGTCCCTACTGCCTCTGCTCTGCTCTCCTGTCCTCACTGCACCTGCAGCCTCACCGACCTCCTTGCTGTTCTGCAGATGTCTGTCCCCTTCAGCTTCAGGGCCTTGCACCTGCAGTTTTTCCTCTCTACCTGAGACATCTTGCCTTCAGTTGTCTACAGGTCTCATCTCTCACCTCCATCAGGCCCCCTGCCTGCAAGCTTTCCCTACTGTCCTGTCTAAAATAGCACTCCTAGCTCTACCTCTCTGTTGCATTCTCAGTTCCTTATCCAGGATGGCACTGTCCTGCACAGCTACTTGTTTGTTGATCTGTTGAATGTCTCCTCCAATTAGAACTAAGTGCTGTGCAGGTTAGTAGTGGAGTTTGCTCACTGCCAGCCCCTGGGCAGCTCCTGCCCACCATCAGTGCTATTTACATACAAGTGCAGATGGTCAAGTTAGGATTGTTCAACTGAAGATTTTTGAGCTTTATGATAGTGTGAAAGCGATATGCATTCAGCAGAAACTGTACTTTGAGTGCTCATACGACCATTCTGTTTTTCACTTTCAGTACTGTATTCAATAAATTATATGATATATTCAACCTTTATTATAAAATAGGCTTTGTGTTAGATGATTTTGCCTAACTATAGGCTAATATAAGTGTTCTGAGCATGTTTAAGGTAGGCTAAGCTAAGATATGATATTCAGTAGTTTAGGTGTTTTGGCTTAAGATATTTTCAGCTGAGGATGAGTTCATCAGAACATAACTGCACTGTCAGTCGAGGAGCATCTGTGTCTCTCACCATCCATTTGGTTCCTAAGTCCACAGGGTAAGAGTTTGAATGGCAGGGGATTGCATGTTTTCCAAATCTATTTGGCTCCTGAATTGCAGTTAGCACACAATAAGATATGAGTGAGGGAGCCATGTGAAAATCTGAATCTGCTCAGCTCTTGAATTTGGGTAATGAGAGTTCAAGTAGGGAGACTTTGAGAATTTGGGAAGCAGGAGAAACTTCTGTGAGTCAAATAAATAAAAGAAAGGGAAGAGATAGGTAAGACAAGCATAATAGCAGAGCTGCTAGGGCCACTTAGTGTGAGGGGACTGCAATGGTGTCACTCCAGCTGACCAGGGCTTCCCCTCAGTGGTTTACTATTATCTGGGAAGATAACAGCAGCATCTGGATTCCTCACTAGAGGGGATCCTCTACTTAGAATACTTTATTTAGGAAGGAAAGGAAAGTAATCCCTCTTTAGAATTCCTCCTGTCATTAAAATGCTTCTGCACTTGAAAGCGTCATGTGTTTATCTGGAAAATTCACTTACCTGGTGCTTTGCCTGGTGGTGCCAGATCTGTGAAGCCGCTCAAGCTAAGGTGCTTTCCAGTGCACTGCCCTTCTCTTTTCTGCTGGAGCATTGTTTTTCTGGTGTGGTCTCTCCCTGACTGTTTCCTGTTGTTGCAGAGATGTCACTGCTCAGAGAGGTGCCCACTCAAAAGTGAAGTCCGTGAAGCTGCTTGAGGTTCTGAATGCTCTGAAGGAGGAAGAGTCCGACAGCAGTAGGGAAGAGATTTTCATTGCACCACCTGAAAATGCCGCTGCGGACTTCACCGACGAGGACTCAGGCGATGAAGATGGCTGGGGAGCTGCTCACTTGCCTGGCAGTGTGCTGCATGCTTCAGTTGTGTCTGAGGATTCTGGCACAGGGGAAGATAATGACAAGCTAGAGCTGCAGCCAGCCAAGAAGAGGCAGAGGTCAGTAGTAGAACCTCAGCGCATTTGGACCAAAAGAGATCTCCGACCAGACTTTGGCAGCTGGATGACATCAGATCCTCATATCGAATATCTCAAAAGCCAGGAACTGAGTCCTGTGGGCCTCTTTGAATTGTTTTTTGATGAAGGAACAATTAATTTTATTGTTAATGAAACCAACCATTATGCATGGCAGAAAAATGTCAACCTGGGTCTCATGGCGCAGGAATTGAAGTGTGTTTTGGGCATTTTGATTTTAAGTGGGTATATCTCCTATCCCAGGAGAAG
>NW_007732495.1:41796-43714 GCF_000696425.1 Galeopterus variegatus | reverse complement strand
GGTAATAAAATTTGTGGATGCACTTCAGGAGCGTGGCTTTCTGCCATACCACATATTTTTTGACAAGGTTTTTACAAGTGTCAAACTGATGTCCATTTTGAGGAAAAAGGGGGTGAAGGCCACAGGAACTGTTCACGAATACAGGACTGAGCGATGTCCCCTTAAAGATTCCAAAGAACTGAAGAAAAGGAAGAGGGGTGCATTCGATTACAGAGTCGATGAGACTGAGGAGATCATCGTGTGCCGCTGGCACGACAGCANCAAATCTATTTGGCTCCTGAATTGCAGTTAGCACACAATAAGATATGAGTGAGGGAGCCATCTGAAAATCTGAATCTGCTCAGCTCTTGAATTTAGGTAATGAGAATTCGAGTAGGGAAACTTCGAGAATTTGGGAAGCAGGAGAAACTTCTGTGTGTCAAATAAATAAAAGAAAGGGAAGAGATAGGTAAGACAAGCCTAATAGCAGAGCTGCTAGGGCCACTTAGTGTGAGGGGACTGCAATGGGTGTCACTCCAGCTGACCAGGGCTTCCCCTCAGTGGTTTACTATTATCTGGGAAGATAACAGCAGCATCTGGATTCCTCACTAGAGGGGTCCTCTACTTAGAATACTTTATTTAAGAAGGAAAGGAAAGTAATCCCTCTTTAGAATTCCTCCTGTCATTGAAATGCTTCTGCACTTGAAAGCGTCATGTGTTTATCTGGAAAATTCACTTACCTGGTGCTTTGCCTGGTGGTGCCAGATCTGTGAAGCTGCTCAAGCTAAGGTGCTTTCCAGTGGAGTGCCCTTCTCTTTTCTGCTGGAGCATTGTTTTTCTGGTGTGGTCTCTCCCTGACTGTTTCCTCTTGTTGCAGAGATGTCACTGCTCGGAGAGGTGCCCACTCAAAGGTGAAGTCCGTGAAGCTGCTTGAGGTTCTGAATGCTCTGAAGGAGGAAGAGTCTGACAGCAGCAGGGAGGAGATTTTCATTGTACCACCTGAAAATGCCGCTGCGGACTTCACCGAGGAGGACTCAGGCGATGAAGATGGCCGGGGAGCTGCTCACTTGCCTGGCAGTGTGCTGCATGCTTCAGTTGTGTCTGAGGATTCTGGCACGGGGAAGATAATGACAAACTAGAGCTGCAGCCAGCCAAGAAGAGGCAGAGGTCAGTAGTAGAACCTCAGTGCATTTGGACCAAAAGCGATCTCCGACCAGACTTTGGCAGCTGGATGACATCAGATCCTCATATCGAATATCTCAAAAGCCAGGAACTGAGTTCTGTGGGCCTCTTTGAATTGTTTTTTGATGAAGGAACAATTAATTTTATTGTTAATGAAACCAACCATTATGCATGGCAGAAAAATGTCAACAACCGTTATGCATGGCAGAAAAATGTCAACCTGGGTCTCATGGCGCAGGAATTGAAGTGTGTTTTGGGCATTTTGATTTTAAGTGGGTATATCTCCTATCCCAGGAGAAGGATGTTTTGGGAAACTTCTCCTGATTCACATCATCATCTTGTTGCCGATGCAATTAGAAGGGACAGATTTGAACTGATCTTCTCATACTTGCATTTTGCAGATAGCAATGAACTTGATGAAAGTGATAGGTTTGCCAAGGTCAGGCCTCTCATCATCAGGATGAATTGCAATTTCCAGAAGCATGCACCCTTGGAAGAGTTCTACAGCTTTGGCGAGTCCATGTGTGAGTACTTTGGACACCGGGGGTCCAAGCAGCTGTATGCTGGGAAGTCGGTGAGGCTCAGCTATAAGATCTGGTGTGGGACAACCAGCAGAGGCTACCTGGTGTGGTTTGAGCCCTCTCAGGGCACACTCTTCACCAAGCCAGACAGGGGCTTGGATCTAGGAGGCAGTATGGTAATAAAATTTGTGGATGCACTTCAGGAGCGTGGCTTTCTGCCATACCACATATTTTTT
>NW_007732495.1:34476-41044 GCF_000696425.1 Galeopterus variegatus | reverse complement strand
TTTGAGCCCTCTCAGGGCACACTCTTCACCAAGCCAGACAGGGGCTTGGATCTAGGAGGCATTACGGTAATAAAATTTGTGGATGCACTTCAGGAGCGTGGCTTTCTGCCATACAACATATTTTTGACAAGGTTTTTACAAGTGTTAAACTGATATCCATTTTGAAGAAAAAGGGGGTGAAGGCCACAGGAACTGTTCACGAATACAGGACTGAGTGATGTCCCCTTAAAGATTCCAAAGAACTGAAGCAAAGGAAGAGGGGCGCATTCGATTACAGAGTCGATGAGACTGAGGAGATCATCGTGTGCCGCTGGCACGACAGCAGTGTGGTCAACATCTGCTCCAATGCTGTGGGCATAGAGCCAGTGGGGCTGACTAGCCGTCACTCAGGAGCAGCCAGAACACGGACGCAGGTCCCCCAGCCATCTCTGGTGCAGCTGTATCAGGAGAAGGTGGGGGTGTCGGCCGGATGGACCAGAATATTGCCAAGTACAAGGTGAAGATCCGGGGCATGAAGTGGTATTCGAGTTTCATTGGCTACGTCATTGATGCCGCTCTCGAGACAATGCTTGGCAGCTGCACAGGACCTGCTCCCACGATGCCCAGGTGGACCTCCTCGCCTTCCGGAGATACATCGCCGGTGTGTATCCGGACAGCAACGCTGACGCGTCCTCACGAGGCAGGCGGAGCCGGCGGCTGGAAACCAAGAGCCGCTTTGANTTCATTGGCTACGTCATTGATGCCGCTCTCGACAATGCTTGGCAGCTGCACAGGACCTGCTCCCACGACGCCCAGGTGGACCTCCTCGCCTTCCGGAGATACATCGCCGGTGTGTATCTGGACAGCAACGCTGACGCGTCCTCACGAGGCAGGCGGAGCCGGCGGCTGGAAACCGAGAGCCGCTTTGATATGATCGGGCACTGGATCATCCACCAGGACAAGAGAACCCGGTGCGCCCTCTGCCACTCACAGACCAGCACCCGCTGTGAGAAGTGCCAGAAGGGTGTCCATGCCAAGTGCTTTAGGGAGTAGCACATCCGGTGACACCGCAAGCTGCGCTTGCTTTTGTTTGTGATGAGATATTTATAGCTAATAACATACAGCAGTCGGTCACTTTGTTCTATTTGTTTTGGAAAAAGACCTGAATCTCTGATGATTTGGTTCTGTATTTTCTTCCTACCCTATTACTGTGATCTTTTTTATTGTGTTCTCTTATGTCTATATGTAAACGCTTTAAGTAATCTTAAGTGTTTGCAGATCTGTATTTTATACTGTATTTAAACTTATGGACCCCTTTTTATTCAAATAAAAATTTTGCTTTGGGCTATATTTGAGTCCTTGTAAGGATAATCAAAGAAAAACTTGCATGAACAGTAAAAAGGTTTTACCATTGTATGCCATGGTTTATAACCTTAAGATATAGGCATAGTATGTAAATGTCATATCACAGGCTGGCCCGTGGCTCACTCGGGAGAGTGCAGTGCTGATAACACCAAGGCCCCAGGTTCGGTTTGGGCTATATTTGAGTCCTTGTAAGGATAATCAAAGAAAAACTTGCATGAACAGTAAAAAGGTTTTACCATTGTATGCCATGGTTTATAACCTTAAGATATAGGCATAGTATGTAAATGTCATATCAGTATGATGAAGGACTTCTTAATCACGTTCATTTCATGTTAGTCTAAGGTATTAAACTGTCCAGGGATAGATAATCCGCATTGTACTTATTCAGAAGGCTACAGTTGCACAGTTCATATTTTCTTGATAAAAATACTTTCCATACTTAATATACATATATCCATGTGAAGTCCATTTTTATAAATAGCAGAGATCTGTTTTTTTCCCCAAAAGGTGGTCAGCATAGTTTATTAAATGTTATACAGGGGTACTTTAAAAAGTTCATGGAAAAATGGAATGGAAAGATGCTACCAATCTTCCTGTGAACTTTTTGAAGTGCCCTGCATGTATTTCCTCACTTATTTAAATTTCAGCTTTATAAATTTCTGAACTTAGGGGGAATGTATTGNAGACTGAGGAGATCATCGTGTGCCGCTGGCACGACAGCAGTGTGGTCAACATCTGCTCCAACGCTGTGGGCATAGAGCCAGTGAGGCTGACTAGCCGTCACTCAGGAGCAGCCAGAACACGGACGCAGGTCCAGCAGCCATCTCTGGTGAAGCTGTATCAGGAGAAGGTGGGGGGTGTCGGCCGGATGGACCAGAATATTGCCAAGTACAAGGTGAAGATCCGGGGCATGAAGTGGTATTCGAGCTTCATTGGCTACGTCATTGATGCCGCTCTCAACAATGCTTGGCAGCTGCACAGGATCTGCTCCCACGACGCCCAGGTGGACCTCCTCGCCTTCCGGAGGTACATCGCCTGTGTGTATCTGGAGAGCAACGCTGACGCGTCCTCACAAGGCAGGCGGAGCCGGCGGCTGGAAACCGAGAGCCGCTTCGATATGATCGGCCACTGGATCATCCACCAGGACAAGAGAACCCGGTGCGCCCTCTGCCACTCACAGACCAACACCCGCTGTGAGAAGTGCCAGAAGGGTGTCCATGCCAAGTGCTTTAGGGAGTACCACATCCGGTGACACCGCAAGCCGGTGACACCGCAAGCTGCGCTTGCTTTTGTTTGTGATGAGATATTTATAGCTAATAACATACAGCAGTCGGTCACTTTGTTCTATTTGTTTTGGAAAAAGACCTGAATCTCTGATGATTTGGTTCTGTATTTTCTTCCTACCCTCTTACAATGATCTTTTGTATTGTGTTCTTTTATGTCTATATGTAAACGCTTTAAGTAAGCTTAAGTATTTGCAGATCTGTATTTTATACTGTATTTAAACTTATGGACCCCTTTTTATTCAAATAAAAATTTTGCTTTGGGCTATATTTGAGTCCTTGTAAGGATAATCAAAGAAAAACTTGCATGAACAGTAAAAAGGTTTTACCATTGTATGCCATGGTTTATAACCTTAAGATATAGGCATAGTATGTAAATGTCATATCACGGCCGGCCCATGGCTCACTCGGGAGAGTGCGGTGCTGATAACACCAAGGCCCCGGGTTCGGATCCTATATAGGGATGGCCGGTTGGCTCACTAGCTGAGCGTGGTGTTGACAACACCAAGCCAAGGGTTGAGATCCCCTTACCGGTCATCTTTTAAAAAAAATTTAAAAAAATAAATGTCATATGAGTATGATGAAGGATTTCTTAATCACATTTATTTCATGTTAGTCTAAGGTATTAAACTGTCCAGGGATAGATAATCCGCATTGTACTTATTCAGAAGGCTATAGTTGCACAGTTCATATTTTCTTGATAAAAATACTTTCCATACTTAATATACATATATCCATGTGGAGTCCATTTTTATACATAGCAGAGATCTATTTTTTTCCCCAAAAGGTGGTCAGCATAGTTTATTAAAAGTTATACAGGGGTACTTGAAAAAGTCCATGGAAAAATGGAATGGAAAGGTGCTACCAATCTTTCTGTGAACTTTTTGAAGTGCCCTGCATGTATTTCCTCACTTATTTAAATTTCAACTTTATATATTTCTGAATTTAGGGGGAATGTATTGAAACAAGGAAACGTTTTTATATTGGACAATGAAATACATGTAAAAACTAGGATGTATCAGAAATCTAAGAGAGAATGTTTTGTATCTTGTCTTTGGGAAAGAAGTTTTTTTTTTCACAACAGCACAAATAAAAAAGAAATGCATCAATAGACTTAACTATAAAACTGTAAAGTTTACATTCATTATGAAAATTAAAGTGCAGAGAATTGGGAAAATACATTTCAAATTATTTCATTTGTAATATCTTCAGTGAATAAAGATAAACACCTAGATGATGAGGGCAACATGCAATGCTATATAAAAAGACAAATGATGGAAGATGAAAAATGAGCAGTGAAGATATTTGAGACTCTAGTAGCAATAAAATGCAAAGAAAAGCAATGACTGGATATCCTTTTTCATCAAATGCATTTGCTTTTATAAGTAATTACTGGTGGTGTGGGTGTGGAAAGGGGGCAGACTCATGCAGTTTCCGAGGGAGTATGAGTCTGTACAGTCTTTCTGAAGCCAATTTAATAAGGTCTGTCCAAAATCTTAAAAATTGTTTATACCCATAGGATAGAGCAAATGTTCAGTTTATAGAGATATAATAAAAGGGGAGAAGGGACTGATCCTCCTTACCATGGAATCCCAACTCATAAATGTAGAAATAAAGATGGAAAGAAAATACTGCTTATTGGCAAACACCACAGTATGTTTTACAGTCAAGAACTACCAGCGGATGCTACACTTAGTAGGGGAAGCATCTCTTCACAAGATAGCCATCAGTTACACATGGAAAACACGAACTCAGTGGGAAGATCAGGCAGACACCACCTCAACCAAGCACTCAAAGCTACCACCGCCTGTAATGAGATATTGACATCATGTGTCTCTCCCTGCCCCGCAACACTCAGTGTGGTGTGAAGTGGTGTTCCTGCCCAAATACACAACTGGAAGCATGAAGAAACCTGAGACAAACCCAATACTCATTTTATTTTTGTATGCTTTTGTAAAAGGGATTGTTTATTTGATTCTTTTTTTGAGGATTCTGTTGTTAGTTTATGGAAATGCTACTGATTTTTGTGTGAATCATTTATGATTTCTAACAGCTTTTTGGAAGAGTCTTTAGGGTTATTCTATGTATAAGATGCAAACAGACGATCTTACTTCCTTACCGATTTGGATTCCTTTTATTTCTTTCTTTTGCCTTTGCTCTGATTAGGACTTCCAGCACCGTGTGGAATAGAAGTGGTTAAAGTGCATATCCTTGTCCTGTTCTTGATCTTAATGAATAGCTTTCAGCTTTTTCACTGTTGGGTATGTTAGCTGTGGGGTTGTGATTTATAACCTGGCGCCTGGCTCCACTGGGAGGCCAACCTGGTGCTGGGATGGGCCTGGCACCTGGGTCCATAGAGGCTGACCTGTTACTGTGTTAGGCCTGCAGTGGGGGGCCTTGTTCTAGAGTCTGTGGGGGCTGACTTGTAGGCTGGGTCCACCGAAGATCCTGGAGCCTGGCCACAGGGGGCCAGCCTGGCAGTGGAGTGAGCCTTAGAGGCCTTGAGTCTGAGGTGGCTGCAGGGACTGGACTAGCAGTGGAGTGAGCCTGGAACCTGGGACCATGGGGCCTGCCTGACAATGGGACAAGCCTAGAGCTGGGCTTAACTGGGGCGAATATGGTCCTGGGGTCTATGTCAAGGCCAGGTGCTCACTTTGCTCTCCTTCCCCCACAAGGAGGGCATCTCTCTCTCATGCTGCTCGGGCTTGAGGAAAGGTGGCATAAATAATGTGAAACTGTCCTTCCTACCCTCTTCAGTGTCTTTTCTTTTATTTCTGTGCTACACCCTGGTGCTGTAATGTCTCACCTGCTTTCCTTAGCTCTAGCAAAAGTATTTTCACACATAGATAGTTGTTCAAATTGATAATTCTGTGAAGAGAGGAGCGCTGGAAAGCCCTATTCTACCACCTTGCTGATGTCACTCCTGTTTGTCTACTCATATATTCTTAACTGTTGACATAAGAATGAATTAATATTTGGCATAAAAAATGAATTTTTTATCTGCTAAATGACAGAAGATAAAATAAAAACTGATAACAAATCCCAAACTAAAACACCCAATTATTTTTTCTAGAAAGACCCATTATTTGCTTTTATACAATGAATTAAAAATATAACTTTATTCAATGAACATAAACATTTAAAAACTGTTCTGTTTGCAACACTTTAAAACAAGTGAAATGGGAGTAGCAGGGTTGTCCAAAAGATCTGGAGAAGACAGTGGAAAGGATAATGAAAGAGATGCACATGGCTGAAGAATTGGGAAGGGCTAACGAGAGAAATAAGTAGGTGGAGAGGAAAGGGATTCAGGGAGACAGAAAAAAAGAGGACCGAGACGGAGGAGTGATCACACTTTGAGGTGTTGAAAGATGGTAAAAAGAGGAAGAAAGTAGAGAGGGACGCACTCGCACAGAGAGGTGGGAGGAAGTGGTGTTCACAGGCTGCAGGAGGCTGACGTCTTTCTTTGACTTGGGGCTTCTCATAGGTTTTCCTTCTCTGAAACTGAGAAAGCTATGTAGGCACTGTTTGTGGCTTTTCAAATTCCCTTAGCTGTAAATATTCGAGAATCTTCAGTGCAATGTTGTTAAAATTACACAGAGACCAGGATTTTCTCATCACTAGACGAGGTAGTTACACAGCACTTTTTTAAAAGACTGAGAAGGACTTATTGCAGTCTGGCCTTAGATTGTGTCTGATCTGGCTGATCCCATATAGGCGAGGAGGAGCATGGTTTCCTGCCAGTCAGGACAAAGGGGAAATGGGCTGAAAATATTTCTAGAATCTTCACATCCTACAGGAATAATAATGGAAGCCCAAGCCAAGGCAATCAAATGGGGATGTTGTAATCACACTTTAAAAACATATGGTTAAGAGGGCTGGCAAGATGGCGACGGGTCTGAGCGGCCGCGCCAGGAGACAGCGTGATCCTGTGAGCCGTGCGC
>NW_007732495.1:29783-30973 GCF_000696425.1 Galeopterus variegatus | reverse complement strand
TTCAAAAACAGAGTTTTGAACAAAAAGTAACTGAAATGTACAGAATTTCTTGACAAAATGTATCATACCATTGTGGGCACTTAGCTTGATTTACAAAACAGTACGTTAAGGCTGAAATATTTTTAGAACTCAGTTGAGTATGGGCTGCAATGTGAGTGCTGATATATTTTTCATATCCACATTAAGCTTGGCCTCACAAAATATTGTAGTTGAGTGTGTAGGTGACTTGTGACTGTATGTATAAAAACATTTGTAAATCTTTGGCTGGCATAACACTACAACTCGAATGTTGTTCGGAATTGTAAATGCACCACAATCAATTGTAAGCTCAATCATTTCTTAATTTAGTCAAATAATTGTTTCTGCCATAATACTATGCATCATTAAAATTTTATTTAAAATTTCTCTACAAAAACAAATTATTTTCTCTGTCATGTCTGATTTTTTAACAGCATTTACAATGGCCTCCACAATAATGTCATAAGACCTTTTACACGATAAATTTCTCAAAATTTGAATTTTATTAATTGTATTAAATAAAATCTCATTTTTTGAAATAAGTTGACTAATTTACTATTTTTAAGACCTGATGATATTGATGTAAAACTTGCATTATTTAGCNGCGTGATCACAAGGATAGACCATACCTGGGCCATAAAACAAGTATCAGTAAAGTTAAAATGACTGTAAGAATATGGAATATGTTCTCTAACTAAAGTGTAATTAAATTAGAAGTCAACAATCTAATATGTAGGAAAATGAACATATATGGAAATTAAGTAATATACTCCTAAATAATCATGGGTCAAAAAAAGAAATCACAAGGGAAATAGAAAATTACTTTGACCAGAATGTTAATGAAAACATATTAAAAATTTTCAGAATATTAATTGAAAATCTTCAGGATGTAGTTGAAGCAATGCTTTTAGGGAAACATAGCATTAAATGATTATTTTAGAAATTAATAATGGTATAAATTGAATGATATAAAGTTTCATCTCAGAAGCTATAAATAGAAAAAAAGCTAACCCAAAATAAGAATAAGGGCATAATACAGGTAAGAACTGGAATTAATAATGTAGAGAAAAGAAAACAATAGAGAAATTACAAATGCAAAATTGGGTTATCAAAGATTAAGAAATGGATAACTTTCTACTATGATTTGTAAAAAATAAAAGGGAAAGAATATA
>NW_007732495.1:25652-28985 GCF_000696425.1 Galeopterus variegatus | reverse complement strand
AAGATTAAGAAATGGATAACTTTCTACTATGATTTGTAAAAAATAAAAGGGAAAGAATATAAACTACAGATAACATGAATAAAAGGAAGGACATCACTACAGATCCTACAGATATTAAAAGGAAATAAAGGAATATTGTGAAGACTTTCTGCCAATATACTTGACAAATTATGTAAATTTTTTGAAACAAAATATATTGTAATTGATTCAAAATGAAATAGAAAATCTTAATAGCCCCAAATCTACAACAAAGGGGGAAGATACCTTGATCAGGATTCGAGGACTTAATCCATTTGTTAAGATATCACTTCTCTCCAAACTGGTTTTTAAATTTCATGTAACCCCTAAAACAATTCCACAGGGCATTTTTATAGAATTTGGCAAGTTGGTTTGCAACTTTATAAAAAAATATAGAAATAGCTAAAATATTAAAATAAGTTTTTTTAAAAAGAAAAAAACAAGCAAATAAACAACATGACTTTAAAACTTATTATAAAGCTACAATATTTAAGACGGTATGATACTGATGTAAGAACAGAAAGACTGATTACTGAAATAGAAAGGACAGCCCATAAACATAGTCCACTGATTACTGAAGGGCAGCACCACAGCGATACAATGTGGAAGAAAAAGTCATTTCAATAAATGTCTTCAGGAAATAATTAACCTCACCCCCTGCATCACAATATACATAAAAATTAAAAACTATAAATGTTCTAAGAGAAAATACAAAAGAACACCTTCACGACTTGGGAGTAGGTAAAGTTTTCTTAATCCACAGAAATCAATAACTATAAAAGAGTAAAAAAACACTAAATTTGACTTAATCAAATTTTTGCCTTCTCCTCATTAAAAGACAACATTAATAAAATGAATGAGCAAGCCACAGATTGCAAAAATATTTTGCAAAATGTGCATCTGACAAATGCTTTAATCAAGCGTATATAAAGAATTCCAAAAGCTCAATGACAAAAAGACAAACAACCTAATGAAAAACAAGCAAAATATTTTAAGGAAGATACACAAGTGGTCCATAAGCACAATGAAAAAGTGTTCAACATATTAGCAATCAGGGAATGAAAATTCCAACCACAAGAAGTTATCATATATATGATACAAATAACAGGATAGCTAAGACCAAACCACTGACAACACCCAGTGTGGATGACGCTGTGAATTAGTTGGGACCCTTGTACATTTGTGGTGATGTTTTAGAACACTACGACCATTTTGGAAAATATTGAGCAGTTTCTTCTAAACCAAACATATGCCCAAGAGATGATATCATATGTCTACAAAGACTTGCTCAGTAATGTTTCTAGCATCTTTATTCATAGCAGCCCCAAACTGTAAACAGCCAACGTGTCCATCAACAGAGTCACTGATAAACAGACCACGGTATATTCACAACATAAACAAACTGTACTCTATTCAGCAACGAAAAGAAAAAAGAGCTGGTGATACACACCACATGGATAAATCCTAAAATCATGATGCTAAGTGAAAGAAATCTTTAACAAAAGTCTACACCATATGACTCCATTTATTTATATTAAACAGTCTGAACTGATGTATGCTGAGATACACCGAAGCAAGGTGGAGGTGGAATGGTAAGAGGAAATAGGGAAATGGAAATGTTCTATATATTTTTTTGTTTGTTTGCTTAACCAGTGTATTTACCAAAACTCATCAAATACTACTCTAAAAATTGTGCACTTAGAAGGATACAAATTCTAATTGAAGAAAATTAAAAACGCATATAAAATTGAGTTAGTAACATGCATCTAAAACATTTACTGACAAAATGTGCTGATGTCTACAATTTGCATTCAAATGAATAAAAAAATGGGTTGCTGAATAAATAGAAGGACGGACAGGTACGTGAAAAAGCAAGATAATTCACCCAACGTGTCTGTAGCTGTTGATTTACTTTATAAACATGCACAAGAAAAGTCGGAATAGAAAATGACCAAAGTCAAATTAGAAAAAATAGTCAGTTGATTAAACTGGACGTTTCTCAGAGTGAAATAAACAGTTAATCGTCCAACAGATGCTATGGTACTCTCTGTAAAATTCTTTCAACTTTTTTGTATGTTTGAAAACTTGCATTATCAAATGTTGGGGAAATAAGAGTTTCACCAAATATTGCTTCTCACAAATAGGTACATTCCAAAATGTAATTAGAGAATTTCAGAATTAAATCTTATCACCTGTTGAAGCCTCATTGTTTAATATTATCGCTTATTGCTTGCTTCAAAACAAATAAACATTCAATAATTACAATTTGCTAAAAGCATTAAATCCTTTTTTTTTCAAACTTAATAGGTAGAATTCTTTGAATAAAGATTTCAAAAACAGAGTTTTGAACAAAAAGTAACTGAAATGTACAGAATTTCTTGACAAAATGTGTCATACTATTGTGGGTACTTAGCTTGATTTACAAAACAGTACGTTAAGGCTGAAATATTTTTAGAACTCAGTTGTTGGAATATTAGAGATTTAGATTCTGCTCATCTGCAAATGATTCCCTCAGTCCCTCAGGTGCTGTACAGCTGGTGCCTGGAGGCAGGAGGGGGTGGGTGTGCAGGTGCAGGCCAGATCTACCTTCTGCACTGCTTCTGGAAGACGTTGGAGAACACTTCTAAGGGGATTTGGGCCAAGAGTACAAGGTATGAATATTAGCAGATCCTCTCATTTTTCTTCTCCAGAATAATTTTCATACCATGATGTGGAGTCTGAAATTGAATTGGAGACATCAGGGATTGTAAGAGGCATTATCAATATAACGATGGATTTTCTGGTTAAAAAGGGAGCATGACATTTCATGTAAACATTGTTTGTAAATCACATCATAATTTTAGAAATTTTAGAATGTGAAAAAGAGACACTGTGTCTTATACTACAGGATATTTAAATGTGGACATTTTTGTTTACAGGCCACTTGGTGCTCGGACACTCTGCAGACGTCTGCGTGGCACATGCTGCCTGCAAGAGTGGCCCATGTACCCCAGACAGGCACTACCATGTGCAGCCACGTGAAGCTGCTGTATTTATACATCCAAAATACCAGAAGGTCAGCAATTTCACATGGTTCCACCTAAAATAATAACAACGATAATAATGGCTTCCAATTATGGGTCAGTTATCACATGCAACACACTTTGCATAAATATTGCTAAGTCTTCATAAGCCAGCACATGAGTTAGACGTCATTTTCCCACTTTTACAGATGAGGAAACTTAGGTGTGGAAATGCATGGGTCCTAAGCAGCCAGTCAGTCACTCCTGGAAGAGTTCCTCTCAGGCTATAGGGACCTGTCTCTCCATTTTTCAT